>NC_051439.1:11409375-11416704 GCF_001649575.2 Kryptolebias marmoratus
TAAACTAATTTCTGCTTCTTTCAGCTTTTGTTCTTCTAGCTTATGCAAATCTTCTACAAATCAGCTTCTGTTCCACTTTTTGCATCAACTTCAGCTGTTCAGCATATCTTCAGCCGCTTTCAGCAAAATCATTCAGCAAAAAAAGCATTCACACTGCATTTTCGCAGGAAATGCAACTTCTCTAGTGAATCCATTAATTTTACACAATTTCACCCGCCCCTTTATGCCTTATATTTAACTACTGTTATTAATTATTGTCAGTTTTCTGTTGTTTGAATGATTGAGGCGGCTTCTATTTGGATATAGTGACAATATTGTACAATAATTCAACATTTGAAAGTACTGTAAGCAAGGCACTGAGTGGGAAATCTTTTTAGTGCTTTGAAAGTTTGAATCTTCATTGCAGTAAATGGAATTTCAGCTAAAAGATCAACACCGCATCGACTCCAAAACAGGAGCTTTTAAAATCTAGAATTCAGTATATGGTCCACCTTCCTGTTCCCACCCGTCCTACCAGCTGTCAATTAAAACGTTAAACAGGCTTAAAAAATAGAACAAGGTGTGTGTGAGAGAAAACACCTGGAGTGGAATCAATATAACCAATAATAAAAAAAAATGATAACAGCAAGAAAACTGTTGATTAAAGCGAAACCCAGTCTGCACATAACACCTGTAAACAACGCCCCAGGTAAGGGACATCTCAGGACCCCCCCGTTCACGGTTTGCAGCTCACCTGCAGCCTGGCCTCCCCGGACGCCCGTGCACAGCGCAGAGCGGCGCCGTAGCTGCTCTCTACGTCCTCGAAGGCACAGCCGCCGTCCTCCTGAGCTGCTGCGATGTTCAGCCACGTGCTGCACTCCTGAAACACACACACACACACACAGGTTGTACACGCCAGGTACGCACAACGAGATGAGGTCGGATTAAAAACGAATGCTCCTTTGATTTTATTATGTGAATGCTGAGTCAGCGTCGACACTGTTGGTTTCTCGTTTAGTTTATTGCAGTCAAACTATGTCTGTAAACTTTGTCCCTTTTTTTTTTTAACCACTCATGGCTCAAAATTCAGCTCAGTCAGAAGTAGTGTGTAATTTGTAAGGTTTATACCTTTTAACCCATTTACCTTAGTAAAGTATTTCCCCATAAAAATACATGTACTTCCTTCAAAAACATTGTTCTCTGAAATTTGCTTCAACATATTGGCTCCATTTTTCTCCTCTTCTACTCTGAATAGCTTTTAGCAAGTGTTTTGCTAATGTAGCTTTTACCCACATTTTTGTGAATTTTAGCTTTTAGCCATAGTGTTGCTACATTCAGCTTCTAGCAACTGTTTAGTTAAGCTTTAATTTCAGCTTTGGTGTTGCTAATTGTAGCTTTGACCAACAGTTTTGCTAAAATCCAGTTAAAATCCACAGTGTTAGCGATTTTAGCTACAGTCTGTTAGTTTTTGCTTTTAACAACTATTTTGTGCATTTTAGCTTTTAGCTACTGTTTGACCATTTTACTCTTTAGCTACAGTTTCAGTAAGTTTAGGTTTTAGCTACTGTTTTGCTGAATTTTAACAATTCATTTAACACTGAATTCACACAGTGCTTCTGCAGAAAAGTTGTAATTTTTCCCGGTTTGTCGACACGTCCTCTGTGATCAAACGGAAGATTTTCGCGAGGATGCATGAAATGATTTCAGCTGATTTAGTTCTGGTCAGCAAACAGGTCCGCTCTGCACTCAGCCGGCTCGTGCCCACCTCCGTCGGGCTACCCTGCCGTAAAGCCAGCTCCTTCCTGTAGTGGCCCACGGCCTGGCTGTGTTGCCTCAGGTCTGCGTAGGTCGCGGCCAGGGACACGTGGATGACGGCCAGCTCCCGCGCCGGCTTCCCCATCGTCTCAGCCCCCTTCAGCTGACCCACCAGAGAAGTTCAAATGCAAGTGAATATTGGGCGCTTAAAAGGTTAAAACACCGCGGTTTGTTTTGTTACGTCACCTGAGCCTGGTAGGCGTCCAGAGCTTTGCGGTAGCAGCCAACTTTACAGCAGAGGTCGCCCAGATGCTCGAACAGCTCCACAGCCTGGTGGGAGCCGAGACTTTTACCCTGATCCTCCCCCAGCTCCTCCTCTAATTTACAGCCCATGTCAGCTGAGAATATGCAACCACATCAATACGGATATTTTAGAGAATCTGAGAAAAAAAGCAATAAAAAAAAAAACCCCGCATAAAACCACTAACAGGAATGAGTCACAAGCCGCCATCTCACCGTGTTTGAAAGCTTTCTTCACCGCCAGTCTGTCTGCTGGCTGCTGGGAACCCAACAGGAGAGCCTTTTTCAGAGATCGCCTGGCTGCTACAAAATCGCCCAGAGACAGCTGCACCTGTCGATCAAACGCCATTCCAACGCGTTACAACCTGTCAAAGCGGCCGCGGCGGGCGGCGTGAGGGCCGGGGAGCGGCTCGTACCTTGCCGATGCAGTGAAAGCATTCGCTCTCGCCAAACTTGTCCTTCGTTTTCCTGGCGCACTCCTTGGCCTGCTCCAGGCAGCGGACGGCATTCGAGTGCTCTCCGTTGCGGAATGAGATGTTGCCCAGGTTGAAGTTTGCACGGTAGAGATCCTCCAGCAGCTGGCTCTTCCTGTTCCAGGACGGAGAACAGAGACATTTTTCCTGAGCATTTTAATTAAAAAAAAAAAAGTACCCTGACTGTGGTTCCTTGTTGTATATATGGATAACAATTCGAAACACTGAACAGGAAAAGTCCTTCCTGCCTGCGGCGGTGCGCGAGGACATGCAGTGATTCTTACTCGGCGATAAAAACGCTCCGTCTGATGAACTCGCTGCAGCGTTCGGGCTCCCCTAGGTGATCGTAGACCAGCCCGAGATTGAGGAAGAGTCGCGCCTTCATCTCGCCGATCTCTCGCTGAGACACGGTTCCTAAAGGTTCAAAGAAGAATCAGAGCGACTGTGACACAGAGACCGGGGGAGAACAAGCTCCTTCAGGATATCGATAACGCACCACCGAGACGCTCATCCACAACGGCCAAGCTCTTCCTGAAAGCGTCCTCGGCTTGCTTCAAGCTCTTCTTCGATTGGTCGGATTCGTAACGGAACAGGTAAGTTCGACCGATGGTGGCCAGAGCTCGTTGTTCTTCGGCATGATCGCTGACAGAACGAGCCAAGTCCAGGTGGCAGCGCTGATGCTGCAGATAACACACACACACCACGTATTACACATCCCAGCGGAGTTATGAACATGTCAGCCGGTCAGGCTTTAAAGCTGACTCACCTCCAGAGCAGACGCGATGTTTCCCATCTCCGCGTAGCACTCTCCTATCTTGCGATTAGCCACAGCCCGTCCGATCACGTCCTCCAGGACCTCGGAGAGCCTCAGCTCCTGCTGGTGCTCCCTGATGGCCGCCTCATAGTCGCCTGACAGAAAACGTTTACAAACATCAGAATGAGAGGTGGCGAATATCAAAACTGCTTAACGAAATGAATAAAGCAGAAAGCAAAGGACGAGACGGTGCTCATATGGTGAAGAGTACAGCAAACGACGATTAAAACAGACCAAATGTTGAATGAATTAAATCAAAATAAAACCCCACTGCTCGTTAATGACTACGTTAGGCCGAGTGACGCAGCTGAAACTTAGCAAAGAAGCTAATCCTGAATTATGTTTATAAACCAAGCCGAACAGAAGCCAGCATTAGCTAAACAGTAACCAAAAGATAAAATTAGCAAAACAGTTGCTAATAGCTGAAGTTAGCAAACCAGCAACTAAAAGCTGAAATGTGCAAAACTGTACATATGAGCTAAAATGAGCAAAACTGCAACTAAAATCAGAAAAATAGATTTGTTATATTAGTAAAACGGCAGCTAAACGTGACATGTGCTTAATTTAGTGAACCTGTAGCTAAAAGCGGTAAAACTGATAGAAAACAGCAGCTAAAATTAACAAAACTGGAGCTAAGAGCTCAAAAGAGCTTAATGGTAGCTGAAGGACAAAATAAGCAGAACGGCAGCTAAAAAGTGGCTAAACAGAAGCTAAAACTAACTAAACGGCAGCTAAAACTAACTAAACGGCAGCTAAAAGCAGTATACAAAGATTAAAATGGAGTGACTATGCTTCACTCTTAAGGGAACAGTGTTTGTGAAGGGACTGAGGAGATCTCAGTGTTTCTGTGTGGATTTTATTATTTCAAGTTAAATATTATGAAAGTATAAAAGCTACAAAAAGCTAAAGTCATTGAATTCAGTTGAGCTGAAAGTTTTGATGAGCAGTAGCACACAGAAGTACTTTGAGCCCCCTAAAAGCCGCACAGAAGCAAGTATAAACCTGAGAAAAGATATAAAAGCTGTGCAGTAACACACCAGTCCTGGACAGCTGCTCTCCCAGCTGATTGCACAGGTTAGCTTCCTCCTTCAGGTTGTTGTTAGCCTGGGCCTTCAGTTTAGCCTTTTGTAGCTCTGCACAGAGGAAACACAGACAATGAGGGATACGCCTTACCTTTCCGATCCTTAAAGACAGGCGCAAATAAAGCAATACTTGCGTTTAATTTCCTTTTCGGTGCTCATCTTGGTTTGTTTCTGCTGCCTGCAGCTGGGAGTAAAATGGCACCACGGACGCGCTTATCTGGACCTCCGCAAATGTTTGTTGTTGATTCAGCCCTTCCGCCAATGCTTACAACCCATTCACTCTTCCGAATACGCTCGATGTCACAAAACACCGATATATATTAAGAAACTGGATAAACATCGTGTTGTCCTAGCTTCGAGCTCACAGTAAACTTCGCATTAACCCGCCAGGAAAGCGTCAGCCAATAACGCGTCACTTCTGTTTTTGTACCCGTAGTTTTGTCTTTCAGGTATAAACCGCTGCCTCAAAACCCAATCATTTGTCCCTGAAATGTTATCATCTGCTATAGCCAGGTACTTTATAGATTTATTTTTTTATTTATTAACCATATACGGCGCTAGAGCAAAGTAATAGTCAATTTATTCCCTAAGTGAACGCGCCTGTGTTAGTCTGACAGACAAAACTCAGGGCCTAAAAAGCTCCGTAAGAAAATGGCGGTTGTTCATTGGCTAACGCTGAAACGTCACACAAATGAGACTCAGGCGGCTTGAACTTGTTTATGCGCTCAAATTTAGCTAAAGTCTTAACAAAAAGACAACAATTTCATGTTTTATGAAGACAACAACGCGCAGAGAGCGAGTGTAAGGACCGGCGAGGAGCGTGCTCTTCGTTGTTTTGAACCACAGCGACCTCCTGTGGTCAGAAAGGTGAGAAACTCTGACTACAGAGGCAATTTTAAAGCAAATATTTCACATTTGACACACTAACTTAATACTGAGGAGCGTCTAACTTCTCTGGCGTATCAGAATATCTAATAAGTATTAATTCCTGGTGGGTCAGAATGTGCTTTTGGTTACTTTAAAAAAGACTGAAGTGTTTGAAAGGTCTGGGTCAAATGACACTAGAATGGACAGGAGCCAGGGGTCAAATTGTGTTACATAACCTAATGGATATTTAATCAATACATGACGCCACTGACTACTACTGGAGGATTTTAACCTATTATAGATACAGTTGTATAAGTGTTCACTTAGGCTAATAAATAAGTAGCATAACTAAAAGACCAGTCTAAAAATATTGCATCTATCCAACATGACATGTATTGTTTTTCCATTAGGACAGTATATTAATCTGCTTTACAATTAATGATATTTAGGACTTAATATTAAGGATATTGCAATTTTTCAGGATCTGATTTGCTGATATTAGTCAGCTTCTTCTGACTAAAGAAGCAAATGCCAACACAAACATGATCACAAAACATCTGAGATGAAAAATGAGATATTATTTCTCCTTTAACTGCCACCGTGTGAAGCTGAAGTTGTTCATAAATAAAATATTTAAACGCAAATTAGGTTTGAAACATGTGCAACACTTTTGTAGACTTTGTTTTACTCGAACAAGCTAAAATAATCCTTGATAAAAGTAGCAAAAATCTGTGGAAATGTGTTTCTATCTGCACGTCAGAGCTCATTTAAGCGTTTATGCTGATGACGTGCCAATATCATTGTTTTTTTCTATCTGAAAAAAAAAAATTTGATCATAGTAGAAGAAAAGACAAAAAGAAAAAGGCCTACAGAGGTGACTGATTATTTAATGTAAGTATCCTACAGGGATTGTTGAACCTAATTTGACTTTTTTAGTTTATTTCTTTGATTGTTTTTTCAATTCTGCACAAAACTGTAAAACAAAAAACACAAGTGTTAAAATAAACTATATTCCTTCTGGCATTTACTGAACTGCTGCTAATCTGTGTTATATATGTGTGCCCTGGATTGGCTCCCTGGTCAGGGGTTTGATTGTAAACAAGCATCCGCAAATCCACAAAAACAGAAAAAGAAACCAACAACATACAATGCTTAAGATTACGAAGACCAACATTTAGACTGACGTAGATGCAGCTAACCCAAATTCATGATCTTATAATCCAGCTGTTAAAAAAAAAAGGGATGACACACGGCCAGGCGGATGTTGACGTCAGCGGCGAGACTTTTTTTTTTACGGGCAGCACGTTTTGACAGCTTGTTGCATGGATTAAATAAACACGCTTTTTTTCAAAAGAGAAAATGAAATCAACATGTGGCGGTGATCTCAAAAACTGTGCGTCTATTTATAAAATATAAATATATATAAGCCGCCGCTGCAGTTTCCCAGGCTTTGTATTTAATGATGATTTAAATGTTGTGTTGCTGTTGGATGCACAGATTTATTTACCAGTGTATTTTTTTTTATTTATGAAGCATCCAAAAATATGCCTCACTAGTTGCCCAAACAACAAATAAAAACTGTGAAAATCACCACAGCAGGCAGCAACAAAAAAAAGCTCTTCTGGCGTTAAATCAACTAACAGAAATACATCTCTCTCTCTCTTTATTTTTAATTTTTTTCTGTTTCAGAAGCCCTTCGGATCCCATCAGAATCCTCCCCTCCTCAGCCTCTCTACATGTGCACCTCCACGCCGGTGACCTTACAAATGAGCATGCTGCATCATTGCGAGGATTGGCGTTTTCGGGGCGGCGCGAAGTGGAGTAGAGTGCATCAGAGTGCAGCAGAGCACAGAGAGAGGCAGGCACATCCGCCGCTGGAGGGATCAAATCTGTACCATCTGACGCTCAAGGATTTATGGGTTTAGTCAAAATTGCTTTTTCCCACTGTGGAGATTAAGCACAGTAGGATGTTTTCCTCCCAGGCTGTGGAATAGCCGGGTTGGAGCTGCCGCCGCCGCTTCTGCTCCTTTTTTCCCCCTCTTATCGGCTCCGGCGCTGG
>NC_051439.1:11416758-11424701 GCF_001649575.2 Kryptolebias marmoratus
GGGTGGGGAGGGGGGGGGGACAATGTCTCGGGAGGGCACGGCGCTCCGGAGCCCAGGCGGGAAGTAGATTCTGATTGACGGGAGAGGTCCGTCCTCTGGGGAATGTGAACCATGCGGGCGGAGACAGCCGTTGTGCTCTTGTGCGTCTGGCTCACAGCTGCGGCCGGGAAGGTGGTTCAGCCGCGGGGTCACAAGCTGGAAACCTACAAGCAAAGCAGGTAAAACACCCAACACCGCGTTTATGGACCCAACTGATCTCTTTTTTCTGTTTTATTAACTTGGGAAAGTTACCTCTCCTTGCTGGGACTTGATTTATCTCCTGTAGACGCTTCTCTTAGGTGTGTTTCCTGTATCACCTGTCCCCCTCCCCTCCCCTTCCTGAGAAGACGGCAGATTGGAGCTGCGAGAGAGGGAGACCTAAATCTCTACATCTATTTATGTGCTACTTGTTGGATGCCGTGTTCTCTTGCCCCACAACTGCTGCGGGGGCACTTAATGACCGTTTTCCCTGCCGGCTGCAGCCGTAGTCGATGTCATTTTCTGGCCATTATTTAGGCTAATTGCTGCCTCGTTAATGTGGGCATTAGGTTAGTTGTTTTAGGGCCGGAACTGGGTGTGGGAGTCAATGAAATGTTCTCGTTTCTGCTTCTCATTGATTTGGCCTCTATAGGAAGTGACCTATAGAGGTGATGGGGTTCGATCGTTCGCTTTCTGTGTAGCTGAGGAAACCAAAAACCAGTAGGAAGTATTTGCTTTTAAGAGGCTTGGATAAGTAGTGTCATTGTTTAAACTATAATTACCAAAACAAATCACTTCAACGTATTAACAGATTAATTGGTCGCGTTAGCTTCAGTCAGAGTTTTGGGTGTTTTGCCAGCGAAGGTAAAAGCAGGAGGGGGGAGAAATATGTGAAGATGTAGTCAGAAGCAGTCAGGGAGAGAAGACGATTGAGCAGAAAACGTGGAACGCTGCCAAATCTGAAAGGGGCAAAATGCACGAGCCTAAGGACAGAAAACCAATCGAACCGCAGGAAATGTCTTCTTTCATTTAAAAGCCTTCATTCTCGTGTTTAATCAGTGATTATTGGGTATTGGCAGTCAGTTATTTTATTAATTGTTAGTTGTGGAAAATGTCAAGAGACAGAAAAGTCCAGCTTGACGCATCAAAAGTCCTCATTTTGTCGGAACAATTAGCCATGAAATCCAACATAAAATTGGAGCAAAAGCAGCGTTTTTCACATTTAAGAGGCTAAAATGCAGATCGGTTTATAAAGCATTTGTAGTTGCAGCTCCGATTAATCAGTTCTGAAAACATCTGAGCTGCCTGAAGATGCTTTTCTGTAAGGTTTAGATATTGTTTTAGGCAGTAACCCCCCAAAGAACTGCAACTTCTGTAAGAACAGGAGGACGGACATTTTTAGACACGATCTGATCACCACTCTGTTACTGTTTGACAAAGTAGGACACAGCTAAAAATCACCTAGTTCAGGTGGCCATTTTTCTGCGTGGACTTCCTGTTCACGTGCGTCATGTGAAAACAAACACGATGATGCACAGACAGACAATAAATAATCAGGACTGGACACAAGACACCCTTTGACTCGCTGGGACTGTTTGAAACGCTAAAGATCGGGTTTGTCAGAAACTTTCTACTCAAGATGGACACATGGGGACAGATGGGACATGTAGATACAGATGGGACATGTGAGGACAAATGGGACATGTGAGGACAGATGGGACCTGTGACGACAGATGACACATGTGGGGACAGATGAGATGTGAGGACAGATGGGACCTGTATGGATATTTGGGCACATATGAGACATGTGAGGACAGATTGGACATGTGAGGACATATGGGACATGTGGGAACAGATGGGACAGATGAGACATGTGGGGACAGATGGGACATGTGAGGACAGATGAGACGTGGGGACAGATGGGACATGTAGGGACATATGATACATGAGGGGACAGATAGGACATGTGAGGACATATGGGACATGTGGGAACAGATGGGACAGATGAGACATGTGGGGACAGATGGGACATGTAGGGACAGATGGGACATGTAGGGACATATGAGACATGCGGGACAGATAGGACATGTGGGGACAGATGAGACATGAGGACAGAAGGAAATAGTAAGTAAGTAAAATGTTTAGTTCAGATCTGTAAATAGTTTTGTTGTCTTATGAAGCTAAAATAATGATTCATTTACATGGAAACAGTTTTGTTCAGAGTTGTGTCGATGAAACTGCACATTTTCTGTACATAAAGTTTGACATTTCAGTGATTTATTTGTGATATACAATTTACTGATTTGGTTTTTGGGTGAAAACAATGACAGAACCCAGGAAACAACAACATGTGAGTCTTTCCCTGAATTTAGAAAAGAATCACAACAACAGAAACAGATAATTGTTCAAAATCTAAAAGTTGTGTGGCTGTGACACAGTCATGTCTTCAGTGACGTCATCATGCACAAATGAAGTCAATAAATTAGTTACTTTCATAAACTTTACTTTACATTTAATTCCTCGATTTAGCATCCAATAGAAAGTGTCTGGAAACTCTTTTTTTTGTATCTTAGAAACATCCATTTTAGTTTGAGTTTGTTCCATTTTTTTCTGTTTTTATTTCCCAGAATTTCCCATTTCAAGATGCATCTATAATTATTTAACAGAATGGAAACAGGAACATAGGCTTTTATAACAAACGTTAATCAAATTTCACCAAATCGTGGATTTCCTGCATTTCACTTGCAGTCGTTTGCTGATTGAAATGAGCAACATAAACACCAAACCAAGATAGAAAGTAGTTTTAGAAATACTTTATTATTACTCCGATCTCATGACAGAATGTCCTATAGTTCTGTTAAAGAACATTATAGTTAATTTAAAAAGAGAATAACCTTTTTTCCTTCTCAGCTCAGTTTAGCTCAGCTTGCATCCATATGATCATTCATCATGATATTATGTCTCATTAGGTGTTGAAATTGTCCATTTCCCTACATAAAGACCCGACACAGCATTTTCTGCTCTCCTTTCATGGTTTTCTTGTACCTGTAGGTTTAACTGGAGGGTAAAATTAGAAGCGTATGCACGGTTCTGCCTTAAACACTGTTTGTGTCGCTCTTCCCATCATTTCACACGAGAACGCTGCGGTTTGAGGGTGTCCACAAACGATTATATATTTTCTCCTGAGACTTGGGTTGTTACGTCTCAAAGGTACATAATTTTCAGGTTGCAGCTAAAGAAATTCATAGTTTTGATGGTTAGAGGGCACCAAAAAAAAAAGGCGGAAGAGCCGGTAGGTATTGTTGTGTTTGATGAAAGCTGCTCATTTTACTGTCGGGACTTTATTTTTATTTTCCATCTTGTCACAGAAATTGGCGCAGATGATCTCAGCAGCGAGCCGCGTCCGAAACTCGGCGGTGTGATTTCGAGTCCAAATTTTGCCTGTCAGATCCAATCAAGTCCCGCAGCCGAGTAGTCAAACAGAGACGACGCCTCGTCTTTCTGAGGTCGTCCGAATGTAATTGCATCGTTTGACACCTGAGGAATGCTCTAATAAGAGGAGGGGAAAAAAAAAAAAAGTTGCTTTTTTTATGACCAGCAGCACTCCGGGCCTCAATTACAATAAGGTTGCCCCGGCAACCGAGCCGTGCTTCAACCCTCATTATCGCGGGAAGTTTTTACCGCCCTAAATTTACGAGGTGCACTTTCAGACGGATTAAGAGCCTCTGGAAGGCGACTCTGTGGGACAAGTGGCGGGAAGACTTACGGTTTGTTACGTCCAATAAAAAGAAGCGAGAAAATGACATAGATCCCTTTTTTTTTTTAATAGGAAGCAACTTTGTCTTAAAAATAAAATAAAATAGGAGCACAGAGTCCAGCTGTAAGTGAGAAGCCATTTTTGCTTTAATATCTGGGGAGGATGATAAGATTCTCCCAGGCGTTGTGCGCCTCTAAACGCTATCAGCGCTGAATGATTTGCATCCTCTTAATGTATTCAACAAACCCTGTAAAATCATAATCCACCCCCCACCCCCGCCTTTAGATACCCTATCACTTTTTCATGGTTCAGCTGTTATTTATAGATCAGAGGCGACGTTAAAAGAATAAAGAAAATCGACTCCTTATTAGGGTCCGTTTGACTGAAGCAAATGTGTTTTAATTAGCAAAATGTTCTGTTTATGACATGGCAAGTTTGACTGCATTAAAAGCATGAAGCTGCTTTTTAAAAATAATTTATTTAAACAGTCCCTAATTCAATTAAAAGGCACGCGTTGTTTGAAGGAATGCATATCGCCCGCCACCTTTCTTTCGTGCAAGAGGCGTAGACTGGATGGAGTTGTCGATTGGAGTTGTCAGCACAAGCTCGTGCGACATCGCACGATGTCGAGCTCAGACTATGTGTCGGACCAAATTTCAGCTCAATCCCTGCAAAACTGACCGAGTTGTAGCCGTTCTGGTGTTGGTCAACGTCGACTGGCCGTGGCGTCCATCTTGAATCAGATTAACTCCAAAAAGTTAATCACTCGTAGACATATGTCCAGTAATCATCTCCTGAAAGTTTCAATCAAATCCATCCACTGGTTCATGAGATATTTTGCTAACAGACAAACAAACAGGTAAAAAGCATGGTGATCAGGATGATGGTGAAGTTTAAGGAGACAACAATTATAATCTTCTGCTCGAGCAGCTAAATGCTGGTGTGTAATCTTTAAATGTCAGTGTCATCTTGTTATGGAGTCCGTGCATCATTGTTTGTTTTTTGTTGTTGTTGGTTCCCCCCCAGCTAGTTAAAAGTCACCTCACATCATTATTCTTCCTGCTGACATGTACACCCTGTGAATACAAAACCAAATGTAAATCCCACTGCGCTTCCTACCCGGGGGGTGGGAGGAAGAAAAAAAACTCGTTCACTTATGCAGAAATCAAAACTCTTCCTCGCTCTCATCACCCCGGCTCCTCCTCTCCTGAGTGTGAAATTGCCAAAGCGTTCGGGCGCTGCTGGCGTGCGTTCGTGGGAGGACGAGCTGAGGGGAGGATTTGTGTAGGACAGAGGAGAAAAACCCCTCACGACAACAGGAGGTGGATGGTGAAAAAACAAAACAAAACACAATGTTCCATGTTTTGGGAGGGAGGGGGTTCGTTGTTCCCAGCCCCTTGTTTTTTTTTTTTTTTTAGCCCACGTGCGGTAATGTGTCCAGATTGACCTCTGCAGGAAATTTGGCCCAGTAACCGTAATGCGGCCCCGGCGGCGGCGGCGTGCGCCTGCACCGAGTGTCAGGAGACGATGTCGGACCTCACAGAGCAGAGCAGAGCGGACAGGCAGGCTGCATGTGCCGGAGGCAAATATAGAGGGGATTGGAGAGGCATTTCTGCCAAGAGGATTAGGAACCAGCTGCTGGGTAGACACAGATGTGTAGCACTTTCTGGCTCGCAACACTACAGCCACCCCCCACCCCCCTCTACAACCCCTCCTCAGTGAAATTCTCCCCTTTTTTTATTTTTTTTTATTCCTGTTTTATTATTTTCCTTCTCTTCGTGCAGTCCCCTTCCTCTCGGCCCGCTCTCCTTTGATATTTCCTTAATGCATGTCCGCGGTTGTCACAGGGATTTGGCTTTGTCTGTCACTGCATGCTCTACTCCATTAATCCATTTTAGGGGGTTTTTGGAATTCATCATTCCGGCCCTCTGTTTCGCCCGTGGCCTAAAAATGATTGCCGAGAGCGAACAGCCAGGCTGAGGTGTCCATCTTGAAACGTGACACCAGGAAAAAGGGCCAGAAACTAAATGTGATGAGAAAAGGCTCCTTTTTTATTTATTTTTTTGCTTCGCCTTGTCAGTGGTGAAAAATAGAAGGAGGTGATGAAACTTGATGAACTCTTTTGGTGGGCGTACATTTATTTAAGTTAAGGAATTATATATATATATATATATATATATATATATTATCTTTATCAGAGACTAGAATAAAGTTTTGCCTTTTTTTTCCCTCATTATTTACCAGATCAAGAAGAGAAACCAGAATGGATGGAGGTGGTCACAAATCTGGGAGGTAAGATTTGAAAACCTTTAAATTAACATCCCATTCTCAATTATATTTACAGCCAAAGCAGTTGCGACTCCTTCACTTTTCTTTTTTATCTCTTTTTTCAGCCCAATTTACAAGCGAAGCCCAGACCTGACAAAGTCTCCGGTGACCAAGTCTGAGCAGCTGCTGAGAATAGACGATCACGATTTCACCATGAGGCCGGCGTTCGGAGGTCAGGACCGCCGATAACACCGTTTGAAAACCCTCCTGTTTTCGAGTGCAGCTGGATAAGATCTGCCCCGCGGTCTCTGGTTTTGGACCAACCAGCAAACACTAAGCCGTCGGAGATCTTGGTGACAGCTTCGAAACAGCAAGCTGTGCTGGACTTTCCAGTTACATCCCTGTTAATACACAACTTCTGCTTCTGTTTACATTAAAGGGGGATTTACTGTCCCGAGATGAATGCAGACAGGAAGACGCGATTTAACGTCCACTTCTGAGCCGCTCTCGCCCGTTGCCGTGTCATTATCTGAGGCGAACGGGTCACAAACATGGGAGCTTTATTTAGCAGGAACAAATCAGCCGTGACCTCTTTGCAACACGTGCTGGTGTTTTTCTTTTTTTTATCGGACCACTTTTAATCACACAACAATCTGCTGTGAAAAAAACCCCCCACGCCAAGTCCTTTCGGCGGTGTCCGATTTCAACCGCCAAGTGGAAAAGAGAGCTGGGGTTTTAGCCAACGTTGCATCAGCTTTTTATCCATTGTTATGACCTGATTGTATTCGTTGCAGGATGACGACGCAGAGCAGAAGGGCTTAAATAGGTCAAAAGAAGAATGAAAGCCGGTCTGTCACAGTTGTGACTCGGGCGAATGCTCTATATTTGTGTCATTCGTTGGTCCTTTTTTTTTAAACCTCGCTTAAATATTAATAACAATAAAAGGTCCGGCGTCTTTAATGGGTTCAGCGTCGACCGCTCAGCCCTCACAGTCAACTAAAAGAGACTTTTCATGCAGAAAATCAGCATTTTAACGGAAAATCTCTGACACGAGGCAATGTTTTTTTTTTTTTTTCAGGTCCTCCGATACCTGTTGGCGTAGATGTTCAAGTCGAAAGCATTGACACCATCTCTGAGGTGGATATGGTGAGTAATAAAGAGCTTCTTTTTTTTTTTTAAAAACAAACCTCTTGTAATAAGGTCGCACATTGGTGCAGAAATACGAACTATAATGTACAAGTACTTCACATTCACGTGTTCAGTGTTTTTGAGCCTTGATGAAGCTGCAAACAGCTTCATCAAGGTTATACAAAACTCGTTTTGAGTGTAATCGCCAATGTGACGACGATCTTACTGCAAAATGGAGCGTGTCTCATAAGCACATTAGTTTTAAGCGCCGTTCTAGCCCTCGTGGAAGTTTCTTTATGTGAAGCACTGTGACGCAGACAAATATTCAGGGCTTTCTTCTCTGAATGATCCACATATTTCACTTAAAGACAAAAGTAATGAGTTTTTAAAGAGATGAAGAGATCTAAGAACGAGTTTTAGTTTTGTTTTTCATCTTTAGCTGCTGTTGAAAAAGTTTTCTAAGGTCAGATATTTTCTCTTTAGAAGTAGTCGTTTAATTTTGGTGTGAAAGTGTGTGTGTGTGTGTGTGTGCTGTTGGACGTGACAGAATGCCTAATTAACACTTGGGTTGAATTATCCTATTTTTGGGGTCTAAAAGTCCATCCATCCATCCATCCATTCTCTTCCGCTTATCCGGGGTCGGGTCGCGGGGGCAGCAGCCTAAGCAGGGAGACACAGACTTCCCTCTCCCCAGCCACTTGGGCCAGCTCCTCCGGGGGAATCCCAAGGCGTTCCCAGGCCAGCCGAGAAACATAGTCCCTCCAGCGTGTCC
>NC_051439.1:11427963-11459409 GCF_001649575.2 Kryptolebias marmoratus
GCCTTGGGTGACCCTACTAGGGGCATGAAGCCCCTGACAGCATAGCTCCTAGGATCATTGGGACACTCAAACCCCTCCACCACGATAAGGTGGCAGCCCAGGGAGAGGGTCTAAAAGTATAAAAATGTAATCTAAATGTATGTGGTCGCTCCTTTTTCCTTCTTCTCTCGGTGAAAACTTCATGGAGTCCGTGTAATCTTTTATATAGGACTAAATCTAACTATAATTTAGCTAAACATTACAGAACCAGTGTTATAACGTTTGTTGACCTGTGCGCTCAGAGGTCAACCCCAGATTCATGTAACAGACCGACACTTACAGATCATTGGGTTTCATTTCAACTGGAACGCTTCCCGTTTCCAAATCCAGCTTTCCGTTCGTCTCGAAGCATCGTTTCAAACGAGTTAGAAGGCTTTTTGCAGCACGTCACACCTAGTCAGCCTGTTATTTCTGCAGGACTTCACCATGACGCTGTATTTACGCCACTACTGGAAGGACGAGCGGCTGTCGTTCCCGAGCACCACCAACCAGAGCATGACCTTCGACAGCCGCCTGGTGAAGAAGATCTGGGTGCCCGACATGTTCTTCGTCCACTCCAAGCGCTCGTTCATCCACGACACCACCACGGACAACGTCATGCTGAGAGTCTACCCCGATGGCAACGTCCTCTACAGTCTCCGGTGAGTCCAGCAGCCTGGTTATAAGATAAGATTGAAAAGGTTATAGCTTTCACAGCAAGCCTGTTTTGTTTTTAATACTCATCCCACCAGTTTTTTGTCTTTGGAACCTTTTAACTATGAAATTATTTTATAAGCAACATAGCATAAAGACACTTGATTAAGAAAAATGTCGTTTTGCAGAGTCACGGTCACTGCTATGTGCAACATGGACCTCAGCCGCTTCCCCCTGGACACCCAGACCTGCTCACTGGAGATTGAGAGCTGTGAGTAAATTTGTCAAACCTTTAACACCAAAACACCTAAAGCTTATAACTTGCTGGGTCTTCTTCCTTCCCTCCAGGGAGCCAAAAGATCAGTTTCACTGATTCAATCCTGGTTCAAGTCAAAGTCCCTGATTCATCTAATGCAGGGGTGTCCAATCCTGGTCCTGGAGGGCCACCATCCTGCATGTTTTACTTGTTCCTCTGCTCCAACACACCTGATTTGAATCAATGGGTGATTAACAGGCTTCTGCAGAACCTGATGATGTAATTTAACCACTGAATCAGGTGTGTTGGAGCAGGGAAACAAGTAACACATGCAGGATAGTGGCCCTCGAGGACCAGGATTGGAGACCCCTGATCTAATGCTTCATCCCTACAGGGGTCATTTTTAACCTTTTTATTTCTGAATTAGAAATTCAGGAAGACAAAAAACTCTTCAAATGGCATCTTATGTCAGACCTTTTTGTTTCTGTGGAAATAAACATGTAAGTTAGCCTAATAGTTGGTGCAACGTTGGACACAAAAATGGTGCTTAAAAGACTGTTAACCATAAACATTGTCTCCGCTAATAGTGTTTGATAGTATGTCTAATTAGCAAAATATCTCACAAACAGTGGATGGATTTTATTGAGACTTTCAGAAAGTAGTCACTGGATAGACATCTACAACTGATTAACTTTTAGAGTCAACCCCATTCAAGTCGGCCGCCACAGCTAAGCCACCGTAGCAAACACAAAAATGGCTACAAGTCAGTTATATTTATAGATATCGAGCTAAAGTTTGGTGTAGTAGTAGTTGAGAGTTGTCCAAAACACATACTTCAAGTACTTATATTGCAAAGAAAAGCTTACAATATCCCATGAGATCACACACAGCATTGTTTTACAAGGTTTGACCCAAATGGCTCTAATTCTGTCCCCTCACATCACAAGATGATCGTAGTTTAAAACTCTAGCGAGCGATATGCATTCCTCAAAGGAATGCTAGGCCTTTTATTTTGAATGTAACTTTTCCCGAAATACGAGCTAATTTTTTTTAAAATTGATTTACACATAAACCTCACAGTGGAGTTCAGGCAGATAAAGGAAAACTGCAATTTCTGTCTAAAATGGAAGAAAAAAAAACAGAGAAAAACTTTGAAAACAAACAACCCCCCCCCCCCACACACACACACACACACACACACACACAAAGCAGAGGCTCAGATGAAAGACAAACACAAAATCAGGCAGCAGAATGGCAGCTAATCACACAAAGGCGCGAGCGCACAAAAAGAGAGGAAGTGTTTGTTTAATTGGCCTCTCAGAGTCGTGTAAAAGTCTATTTTTATTCTGGTCAGATTTTTGCAAAAAAAGGAAATTTTGAGAATCGCAAACTTTCAAGTACAGTTTTACATTGACGGTAAGTGGTGAAAATTGCTGGTGTGTTTCTGTAAACTTCTTATGCAACCTTCATGCTGCTCTTACACACAAAAAAAAACATTAAATTTCCACTTTGGATTCTCTGCGGGAGCTCTTCGTCTTGCACCCCGCTGAGACCGACATGTCAACTTTGAACACCAGATATTTCATAAAATCTCAGATAAGTCATGCTTTTTAAGTTTCAAGGCTCAATCCTGCTTCAAAGGACTTGCGCTGCTCTAATTTGCAACCTTTTTTTTTTTTGATTTTTCAGTTTGCATTTCCGTCATTATAAATATACAGTGTGTAAAGAACAGTGTGTAAATATTACAGTCACCGGGGACAGCTGCTGGGAGTTGGGAGTTGAAATCATCAGCGTTTTTTTTCTGTGTTTTGCTCCCACCGTCGCGCAGCTTTGTTTGCACTTAATCTGCCCTGATTCTGTTTGTTATAATTACGTTTAATTCTACGTATTTCACTGACAGATGCGTACACAGACGATGACCTGATGCTGTACTGGAAGAAAGGGAATGAGTCGCTCAACACGGACGACAGAATATCTCTGTCCCAGTTCCTGATCCAAAAGTTTCACACCACCACAAAGCTGGCTTTTTACAGCAGCACAGGTACCACAGCTCGCCGCGTCCTTCAGCGGCACAAAAGAATCTCGTTTCACTTTGTGTTTTCTCACAAAAGGATCAAGCTTTTCATACGGGAAATTGTTATCTCCTGAACGTCACACCAGATACGGCGAACTGGTGTTTCGTTCCTCGTACTAAAACAAAACGAATCAAACTGTTGCCAGCCACTTGTTCGTCACTGGAAGCCGATGTGATGTTCATGTAACCGCATGTCACTTTTTCCTGCAACCTAAAGCACAAAAAGGATTTCGGGTCCCTATCTTCCTCTGCCAGAGTGGCTGGGACAATGCGTCACGGTTCATCAGCATCCAGCGTGTGACAATGTGCGCATAATGGTGATGTTTCTTCTTCCCAGGCTGGTACAATCGTTTGTACATCCACTTCACCCTGCGGCGCCACATCTTCTTCTTCCTGCTGCAGACTTATTTCCCCGCTACTCTCATGGTAATGCTGTCCTGGGTGTCCTTCTGGATTGATCGTAGGGCCGTGCCAGCTAGGGTACCGCTAGGTAATTTTCTTTTTACCTAAAAAATAAGACCTCCACAAAGGAAAAAAAGCACTGCTAAAAGATTATTTTAGATCTTTTTTTTTTTTTACTTTGTTGGCTGTTTTTACTAATAAAACTCCTAAAATACTCAACATTATGGTTTGGGTCACAACATAAATTGGGGGCTCGTCCGGGATCTGAACCAAAGACAGTTTATATGAATAAACCTCTGATGCTGAAGCCGGAACGGGACCAGCTTCCCTGTCGGCTGGTTCCAGCACCAATTTGAGATCCCGCTCCCTCCGTGTAAACGAACAGAACACCGCTATTGGTAAAAAAAACCACACCTAGTTTTCTTAAGGCTTTTAATACCGTTACACAACATGCACAAAATGTAAACCCATTAAATTTGTAGTGGATGCGGTCCATTTTTCTTGGCATCTTCCAACCTGATGCAACATGTGGATGTACAGGCTACCTGCTGTCAGGTTATTATTAATTTATTAAAGTCTGAGCATAAAAGGAATAGTTGCATTGTACCAGATTCAGCTGCTGGCTTATTTCTATCTGTGGTACATGGGAAATACAAACACAGAGTATAAAGTTAAACAACACCAGTCCCACACTACGTCACTAAGAGCTAATTAGATACATTTACTCATCCTTGTTCTGTTTTTTTGCCATCTTGGTAACATCATACGTTTTAAAGCTTCATGTAAATGTCAAAAAGCTGACTAATGTCCAATCAATAGCACAAACGGCACTGCTGAACGAAAAGCCGAAAAAGTCAAATCATACACAATTTTAGACACTTTTTCAGACCATCAGGAAACTCGTTGCGTTCCTTAATTGCCCCGAACGAGAAAGCAGATGGCGAAAATCACTTAACTGTTTAAATTGCTTGATAAAGCACTTCGTTCTGCAGACGGCGCTCTCCTTGAGCCTTTTCTAGCTTCAGCTTTGTGCCGCTTTGTTAAAAAGCACAGTTTATGACTTAACCTTGGTTTCTAATGCAGTGAAAGACGCGAGTTTTTCTGGTTCGAGGAACATTAAAATCGACTTTGTTCAAGTTTATTTGCAGAGCGCATTTCATAACTGTCAACTTACTGTGCTTTGATACCAACAAAGACAAATAAAATGCAACTTTCAAAACATACAACACATAAAATATATTTTTTAAAAACTCAAAAAACAGTAATACTAAGTTTAAGTGCAGTCACTAAACAAAAATGTGCTGATTTTGAATTTACTCTCCAAATGACAAGTAGGTCTTTACTCGTTTTAGTAAATGTTATATTCCAGCTTGCATTTTCTAAACCATATATAAAATAAAAATAACTCTTCCTGATTGGTCGGTTTTGGTAGCTACCTCTTTGCAAGAGCTTGTTGAAAAAAAAAAAGGAAGCATTTTATTATTTGTGAAGTTTGTACAAGCCCCATATGCAAGGAGGTTGTTTAATTAATTGTACATACGATGCTAAAACACTGCATCAGAAACAAAATGAAATAAAAAAAGAGACAGAGTGTGTGTTCAGTCCAACGTCTGACTCGACTGTAAACACTCGACTGTGGTTGAGGGGGCAAAATAAACTACTTTTCAAGGAAGCTCAGATCTTTTAGAGCTCGCAGCAAAATGTCACAAATTTCAGGAAGTCTGTGGTGGAAAGAGCAATTTTGTTTGGAGCCATCTGTCAGAGCAGCAACATCAGAGGCAGCCACTCAAATCTGAACGAACTAAGAAAAGGTGCCTCTGCTTTTACTTGGGTCTGGCTTTTTCCAGTTCCTGGAGACGTTTATGGGAACACGGCTGCTGCACAAGCTATGAAAATGATCTTCTTTTAAAATAATTTGCAAATATAAAGAGCGTTACTTGCTGTTTTTGTGTGTTTTTTTTTAAGACGGACCTTATGTTTCCCACGCAGAGCAGTTTGTTTTCTCCCCTTTTAGGCATCACCACAGTGCTGACCATGTCCACCATCATCACCGGGGTCAACGCCTCCATGCCCCGGGTGTCCTACATTAAAGCCGTGGACATTTACCTCTGGGTCAGCTTCGTCTTCGTCTTCCTGTCCGTGATAGAGTACGCAGCCGTGAACTACCTCTCCACCGTGCAGGAGAGGAAAGAGAGGAAGCTGCGGGAGCGAGTGAGTGCTCCGCTCTGACTCGGCATATTCGTCTTGTAAACGGGATTTTTTTTTTTTCTTCCAACCAGAGAACAACGAAAACAAACTGGTCCCAGTATTTTAAACATAAAGTCTGATGTTTTGAACGTTTCATATCACGAGATCGGGCAATTGGCTAAAACTCCATCGTTTTTCAGCACAAACTGTCTTCAAACAACTCTTCGCCCTTTAATTTTACATTTATCTACATTAATATTGCACTGACAGGTTTCTCCACGCCTCCTCAAAATGAAAGCTCTCTTTTGGTTGACTTAAGTTTCCATAATCTGGTGCATTCTTGATGAGACTTGCCTCCTTTAAAAGAAGAAAACTGGAGATATTTTAAGAAAGTTCAATATCATCGGCCGTGCAAATCAGCCAGTGACCTGATTTTACATCAAATTAAAAATAAAAAATGAGTTAATAATTAATATCCATTGCCAATAAACATAAATATTTTCTAAATTGGCTCAGCTGAAGCCGCTCTGAGGACCACGGTGAATTATTTCTGGGACTGTAGAGTTGCTATTCTTCCTCTGCCAACTGTTGTGGCATATGGAGCCAAATTGCCCACATCCTCGAGGAGCATTTCCAGCATAAACATCTTTTTTTTTTTTTTAATAAATGTCTCATATCAAAAGTATTTTAAATGCTTTCAATGTGCTGAAAAGAAAAATACATGTATAAAACAAGTGTTTTTGTTTCCTTTTCCTTGTCCTCCGGCCTGACGCGCTGTTTGTCTGTGCAGCTGCCGTGCACGTGTGGCATCGGCAACCCCGACGAGATGATGATCGACCCGCAGATCACCGGCTACGGCTCCATGGACGTCAACGCCACGGGGAACTACGGCATGCCCGAGAACGGCGGCCGCCAGGAGCGAATCCTGGCCCAGGTGGCGCTGAACGACCCGCAGATCACGGGCCAGGTGAAGGCGTCCAGAGGCTACGTTAACATCTGGATCGACACCCACGCCATAGACAAATACTCCAGGGTGGTCTTTCCCGGCGCGTACATCCTCTTTAACATCATCTACTGGTCCATATACTCATAAACCGGGATGTATTAAACGCTGAGAGCAGTGCATGATGGGACGGCTGCTCGGCTCATTAGCTCAGGAGCTGAGAGGATGACTGCGAGCTGCGTTTGCTTTTCAAAATAAAACTACTCATTAGATGCACGAGCGTCGTCTCCAGATGGGTAACGTTTGCCTTCATGACCCAGCCACTTAAAACGGATGAGTTTCAAACTGAACCAGGACGCTGGTTCCACTGCTTTCATCACTCCAACCAGTCTGTGAGCTCCTGTGACCCAACTTCTGACGGACTCCGTGCACGCCGACATGCACAAACTTTAAATGCAGTTCGGTTCAGGCTTTCGGCAAGAAACGTGAACTGAAGATAGATTTTGTTATTGCTTTCGGTGCACGGACACATCCTCTCCGCACATGAGCTGTACGTGACAATCAGTGACGAAAAGAGTTTTAGTGATAGGCTGATATTTTGTAAGAAAAAAAAAATATATATATATATATATATATATATATATATATATAAAAGTCAGCAACTTCGACTCTAGGAAGGCTGAAGAAAATCCAGCTTTCTTGCAGAAACGAACACAAAAGCTCAGTTTTTCAAGAGGCTGACGTGCCTGACTGCTTCAAGGCTGACATTCACTGAACTCTGGGCTGATTTCTTAGCAACTCTTAAAGCAACAGGAATTTTTTTTTTTTCCCCCACCCATTAGTTTTTGTATGCTTTAAATAAAGAAGTAATTGCATGTTATTCCCGAGCTTTCACTCTGCATGTTGGCAGATTTTGATGCTGAAGGACAAAGCGAGGCCGACTGCGTTCCTCTGTTTCTAGCTTCTTTGGCTCAGCTGGAGCTTTATGTTTTCATGGGCTCAGTATAAAACTTCAGTGTAGCCATTGTGACGACCCGTTGACTTTGTGTTGACATGGAAAATTGAGCTGCCAGTGCGACGCATTCTTGGAAAGGCTGACATGTTCAGAAAGATGCGGCGAATTTGAATCAGCTGCTCAAATATGTCACAAAAGTTCAACATGTAAACCTAATTTTCTGTTTACGGATTAACACTAAACTACGGGGGAGGAAGGTAGTTTGACAAACCTTGCATGTCAAACCTTGTGTCAAATGTAAATAAAACCAGAACACAGTGATTTGCAAATCACCTAAACCCACAGTTTGTTCACAGTGGAACATAGTAAATGTGACAAATTAAGAAAATGGGCTTTTTAAGAGGACCATGGTTCCCCTCTGTGAATCATCTCCTCTTCTTCTAACACCAGTCTGGTCTGTAAACATCAGGAACTGAGGATTGCTGGAGGTTTCGGAGGAAATGTCCCATTCGACCTGTTGTTAATTAACCCAGTTAGTTATAAAATGCTCCTCCAGCTGTTTCTTCTGTGTGCCACCTACTTTTAAAACCTTTTGTAGTTCCTTTTTTTGAGTCGTGTTGCTCCCATAAACAGCAAAATATAGTATTTTTTTCCATAATAATGGCACCATGTCTCAGTTTCAACATTTGATCTGTTTACCGTGTTCCATTGGGAATAAAATATGGGTGTAGGAGAATTGCAAATCACTGCATTAAGTTTTTATTTACAATGTACACAACCACAAAACTTCTTCAGAACTGGGGTTGTACAGTAAATGAATTTGAACGGACTTTAATAGAAACTAACGGGGTTGTTTAATTACCGCATACATCACCTAATTTTAGTAAATATGAAGTGTGACGAGGAAAAAAAAAAGGATCTGATTGTGGATTAACCAAATAAAAATGGCTTTAAAATTGTCATTTTTATTATAAATCTAATGGGAAAAACATTTATCTACTATTCTGGTTCGTAGTGAAGTCACCCCCACCCTCTGGAACAAAGCTGATATCTGACATTATTTTTACTCTTAAAGTTCATTTTTTGCAGCACAATATAACATGTTTAGGTTCAATTTTCTTGTGAACTCATCAGTGCAATTGTTCTGCTGCCATTCTGAAGCATTTGGGGAAAAAAAAAAAAGTACTGCAGCCTATTAAACTGTAAAATATGTGTTTAGAGAATCCCAAGCACCAAATATAGTATTAACTTTTTTTTTTATTTTTATGTTCATGTTCTTATTTCCTCCTCTTTTATTTATTTATTTTTTATACAACCGAAGCTCATCTCCTCTGTTTGGTGTTGTAAGGCTCTGAGGTTCACTGTGATCTGTTAGTTGATAGTTTTATCTTTATTTTAATGTTTAAATTGTTCAAGAAAGACGCTTCAGTTTCAGTGATGAAACAACCAAACAAATAACATGCGGCGGAGAAATGTTTAATTAATGTTTTGTTTTCTGGAAATGTGAAAACGATTTGCTCTGAACGTAGTCGAAGTTCATCACAGCCGATGTGATTTTTTAAAAATTTTTATTTCATTGTTTTTCTTGCATGTGTTCCAAGCAAAAGGAAAAGCTTTAAAGATGCATGGCTGACTTTATTTGTTAGTTGTTTTTTTTTATCACCTTAATAAAAGCATAAAATGGACAAGTCATTCCCGAGCAGATTTTGTAACGTTTGAAAAAAAAAAAAAAAAATGGTGCAGATACTCTGCGATGGAAAATGTTGACCGCGTTTATCGCCTGCAGCCATGACAGGTGGGTGATAAATGTGTTCACAGACTCAGACCTGATTGTTTCTACCTTTTATTACAGGAAGAAAAACCCACAAAGGTCAAGGAAATAACTTGAAACTGACAAAACGTAATAATGAACTTATAATGAAAATCAGCATATGCACTTCTTCTTTGTGTCATTTTCTGCCGTTTCTATTGCTGTATTTTCGATACTAAAAGGCACACTTAAAAGTCTTCAATTTTCTCAATAAACAACAGCGTGCTTTATAATCCGTTGCGCTTTATATATGACAAAAGTTCAAAAATGAACCAATCATTGACAATACATCTTATAACCCAGTGCGCCCTATAGTGTGGAAAAGACGGTAGTTTATTTAAACATTTATATTAATCATTTGTCTTTCCACACCTCCAAGGTCTTCTCTCTCTGAAACGTTCCTCGCAAATTAGACCATGCCTTCTGTAGCTCCGTTTACCGCCAACGGCTTTAAACTCTTTGTTCTGATCACAAAAATCAGCGTCGCGCGAGGTCGGCTCCAACTGTTATCCGTCTTCTACCGGAACAAAGGCGTCGCTTCATCAAAAAGGCAAGAGCTTAAAGAATCGTGATTTTTAAATTGAAAAAAAAAAAGGTTCAGATTTCACCGCCGCGCCTGGGAAATGAATTGAAGCTGAAAGCATCCCTCAAGATCTACATCTGCATGCAACTCGGTGTACAAATATCAACGTACGTCTCGTTTAGGAGTGCATCGAATCAAGTTTTAAAAAATAATTCAAAGCAAAGAACCCCCCCCTGCAGTCAGGGAGCAGCATTAAAATTCATTGCGTGTCACTCTGATCACCTGGCGCTTCGAAATCCACTTTGCACTCTCTCTTACCTCTGGTTTTGATCTCCAGGAAGTCTGGAGGGAAATATCTGACACTTTAGGAGATAAAGCGCTCAGATGTGTTCACCTGCTCGCCGGTCGGAGCACTAAACCTGGTTAGAGTCGTGTTCGGAGAGCCACTGAACAGCTCATAAGATGTCATTAGAAGCACGCAAAATGAAAAGGAAACACTGGTTTTAGTTCATGGCCGTCTTATAATTTCGCCTTTGAGTCTCATCTTTCAGAGTTTTACTGCCGTTGGCGTCTCCTGTTGCCGTTTGGCCAGGCTGAAGTCGTCTCTCGCTCGCTGCAGCAGATCGGGGCAGCACACCACGTCCACAGCTGTCATCGCCAGAGCCTTGGCTGTCCTCAGGGTGTGCAACTGGGCCTCCTCAGCTCCTGGCACCGGGGTGGGGGGGGAGCAGAGCAGTGAAGGAAAAGAAGAAGAAGAAGAAGAAAAAGAGCGCTATAAATAGAAACCAACCAGCCGCGTGACTTGGCCAGAGATGACGGCAGAAGTTCAGCCCCGTCGCATTAAAAACTTTGATCGCCAGAACGAGCTCCCGTACCTGCGGCGTCGGCGTATTCCTCCGTGTGATTCAGCGCGTCCGTGCCAATGTAGAAGAAAGGGTGGATACCAGGCACGACGAATGATATGTTGCCAAAGTCTGTGGAGCCTGCCAGATAATTAGAAATTCACTCTGGAACCCGATTCTGTGATGATTCAACAAACAGTCTACAAAAACAACAAAATAAAAACGGCCTGGATGGCAGTGCTGCTGCTACACGTCCACTTCTAAAGGCACGGGTTGCCGTTTTTATTTACCGGAGAAGCTGCCGGGCTGCTCGGGGAACTCGATCCCCAAGGCTTCTCCGTTACTTCTGTACAGGTTTGCTAACGTCGCATTGGGCAGGATGTTAAAGTAGGTCTGGGTGGGGTAGATTATCTCCACCTGCAACAACCACAGGTACAAATAACATGCTGTAAACCTTTTCTTACATTATCTGAAGAATGCATATCGCCTGCCACCTTTTTATGCCAGAGTTTTAGAATAAGATCAACTTCTGCTGAGAAGGGACGGCATTTTAGCCGTTTTGGTCAAATTTTATAACGCACAATCTCATGCAATTACATCACATCTCAGAAGACGACTCTCAGCTACGACCACACCAAATTTCAGCTCAGTAGCTGTAAAGCTGACTGAGCTGCAGCCACTTTTGTTTTGGCTAAGGCTGATTAGCTGGGGCGGCCATCTTGAATGGGGTTGACCCCAAAAGTTAATCAGTTGTAGATGTACATCCAAGGATTACTTTCCGATAGTTTCGGTAAAATCTGTCTGCTGGTTTATGAGATATTTTGCTAACAGACAGGCAAACGAATTAATACCATCGCCGCTTCAGATTAAGTTGTGGGCGGTCACATTTCTCTGTACTGCATTCGCAGGAATCCTTTGTTCCCGAAGCCCTGGAGGGATCAGCAACTTACCTGGCAACCGGTTGCCAAAGCAGCCGCCCTGAAGCAAGCCTCGGCTTTGGCCTTCAGGTCATGAAGATCACCGAGCTCCGGGGTCCGGAGGTAAAACTCGAGCTCGGCGTAGGCAGGGATGATGTTGGGCTTCGTTCCTCCGTGTTTGATGATGCCTGGAATGCAGAGAGCGAAAAAATAAAAACTACCTTGTTACAGGCACTTTTCTCCTCTGCTTGTCGTCAGAGACGTGGACGAACGCCGCTGAACGCCGGCGTCCTCACCGTGAAGCCTCCACTCCGGTCTGAGCTGCTGCCGGAGCACAGAGAGGTTGCTGTAGGCCAGCACGGCGGCGTCCAGAGCGTTCACGCCCTCCCAGGGGTACGCAGACGCGTGGGACGCCTTCCCGTGATACTTCACCGTCACCCTGCGGTTACATCAGCGCCGCGTTAGGAGCTCGCCCGCGGACTTCAAGGTTTGGGCGCAACTATCGAGGGTCTTCGTTAGAAAAAGGGGGGAAGAGGATAAAAAAAATGGACGAGCCCTAAACGGAGGAGCTTACTCTGCAACGGTTACGGTGGGCAGGAACGGAGCGTCCTGCTGAGCCGGGTGAGCCATGAAGACGAGGTCGATGTCGGAGAAGGCGCCTGCCTGGATCAGCTCTATCTTTCCTCCAATGGCCTCCTCCGCGGGGGTTCCCAGAACGCTAATCTGGAATAAAAACCCGTCCGTCATCTGACATCACATCCAGTTCATACGTGCCAGCGGTGCACTGCGATTCAACAAAGTTAACTTTGTTTGACAAGCGGCTTAGTCCGGGCTGCAGTGTGCGGCTTGTTTTTTCTATTTTTCTTTTATTTTTATCTCTCTTTTGTTATTTCTGATCAAATGAAACTTAAAACGCTGCATCTTTTTTCGCTCTGTTAACTCGGTTACATGTCGGTTAATTTTTAAAAACGGGCATGAAAGCGAACTTCGGCTGCGGCCTCGTCTTTTTCCCTCCCGGTTAAAGCAACAGCTCAGGTCTTTTGAACTTGGGTTCTGTGAAATCGGTTATAAACAATTAATGTCGCACCCAATGCGTGTTTAAGGGGCCGTCGTAATGGCTTCGCTTTTCAGATCCAGAGGCTGCAGACCCACAAACCTGTCACTTAATACAGCTTAGAAATTAATATAGTTAAAGTGCATAGACAAAGAAGAGAAAAGCTGATAAAGCTGACGTAACTAGTTCTGTTCCAGGGAGACGTAGTTATCGCCCACTGCCGAAAAGCAAAGGCGGGTGATAATCTTTTTGCCTGTTTCTGCTATCAAAAGATCTCACAAACTGCTAACTTTTGATGAAACTGTCAGTAAATAATCACTGGATGTACATCTACAACTAATTAACCCAATTCAAGATGGCCGCCCCTAGCCAATTGACCTTCAGGACACAAAAAATGGCTGAAATTAGATGTGGGTAGTAGCTGAGAGTCATTCACAACACATCACTCTGAGCGTGGCATCTTGTGCGTCAAGGTTTGACCAAAGCAGCTTTAATTTCTCATCATAAAGATGGCCTGAGACGGGAGTGAGAGGCGGCGGGCGATATGCATTCTGACAGGAAAAGGCAGGCCTTTAAGTCACTTCCGGTGTCTGCCCGGTTACCTTGACTGGGACAGGGAGCTGGGTCTGCTCCTCTAAGGCCGCCTGCAGCCCCAGGGCGGCCGCGGCGCCCACCTCCGCTATCAGGTTGTGGCCGCACGCGTGCCCGAGACCCGGCAGCGCGTCGTACTCGCACAGGAAGGCCACGTGCACGGCGGACTCTCCGGCCACGCCGCCTCCAGCAGCACCTCCAGCAGGAGCAGAGGCCCCGCCCACCGGACCCCAGCTGGCCCGAAACGCCGTGGGCAGCTTGTAGCGGCTTTGGACCGTCCATGTTCGGCCCCGCTGCGAGAAGAAGCGGACCAGCCGGTCGTGGGCGTTCGTCTCACTTCCGGCCACCTCGGGCCGGCTCCAAATGTCCCAGCTGAGGCTGCGGAGCTCGTCTTGGAGCGAGTCTATATGCCACTGCAGGGTGACTTTCATCTGCTTTCGTTCCTCCATGGCTGCAGGTGCAAGTCCGACGGTCACGTGATCCGAAGAAGTGTAAAGAAATGGAAGTGGGCGGAGCCTCAACCCGGAAATAGTGGCTGCATCGCATTTTAATGAATCAAGAGAGTTGCTCATGTTAACACGTTGGTAAAAATAGTTTAAATGCATGTGTGAAACTAGAGAAAGTAATTCTGTGTGAATGCTAAGTGGTGAATAACTTTATTTAGCAGAGGGGTTGTTAAAGAGAAGCAAAATGCAAGCTAAAACCAGCAAAAATGCAAGCTAAAACCAGCAAAAACACAAGCTAAGAGTAACAAACACTAGCTAAAAGCAGCAAAAGGCCAGCTAAATATAGTAAAGGGCTGCCAAAAAGCTAAAGTAATAAAAAGCTGCCTAAAAACAAAAGCTAAAAGTAGCAAAAGGCTAACTAAAGCCAAACATAGTGAAATGGTAAACAATGTACGCCAAAGCAGATTATAAAGAGAACAAAGTATTTGAATAAAATGATAAATCTCAATGAAGATTGTAAATAAAATAATGGCACATATCTCCTGAATGAGCTGAACATTATGCTATATGAGTAGTTAGAATAAACAAACAGGAAAACTAAAAGTGTGAATGAATCAGCATTCTCCCTGTCAGTTTATATCTTTCTCCCGCTGCTGATCACCACCATCTTTAGATGGAGGAGTCTGAGCATCATCTGCTCCTTAATAAAACTGCTGACTTGTTGAGATGTCCACTGCAGAGCTGAATGCTGTGAGTTGATAGTCCTTGTAATTGTGCCTTTTTCCAGTCCTGAACAGCAGTCTGTATGTGGACAGATGATGTGGATGGACTGCCACCTGCTGGCTGTAACATAAATTGTGGGACTAATGTGTAAAATAATCATTACCATATTAAGCCAAGAAATTAGACTTTGTCCGGCAGCTTTCGCTCCTTTTGACACCTGACATGCTTAAATAGGAGGCAACGGGACTTCTTATCTTTTTCTTGAAGACATTTTAATTGAACTATAACTCTTTATTGAACACAATCAAATGAAATTCTTTTGGCATCCTTCACTAGAGGGACCCAGAGATGTAATAATGTTCAAGTCTCCTGCAACACATGCATTTGTCTGATCTGCACTGGAAAGACATCAGTGCTCTGCATCTTATTGTGCGTTTACCGTACAGATCAGATCAATAAAGAAGCACCTTGAGGGCAGGGTATTATCTCTTGGGGAGTGTGTTTCCATTATTTGTTCATTTACGGCTTGCTGCAGGCCTTGGTGAAGGTGAGCTGTGTTCTGGACCTGTGGAGAAAAGAAAAAATAAAAAGGTCAGTTTAGTTGTATGAATGAAAAAGGAAGCTCCACAGCTGTCACGCACTCAGCAGCGAACATGTGTGCGTTGGACGGAGACATGGAGAGAGCAGGTGTATGCGGTTTCTGTCTGTATGTGAAGCTGGAGGTTAATTGGGGGCGGTTGTCAGTCACAGGAGGAGACCATGTTGTGCATCGCTCAGCGAAGCTGACACCACGACTGCCTCCTGACATGTCCTGTCTGTCAGCTTGCTCTACGCCCCGCCGCTGACGCTGACACTCACCATTGTGTTTCAATTAGACGGGAACAGACCCATGTGTCACCTTATTGTCTTATTCAGGGATTAGCCTAGTGAGCATGTGTTTAATTTCACAGGCGTACACGTGCTTTTAGTGGCTGTTTTCACAAATTAAAGACTGATTATACGATCGATTGGGAGGACATATTCGAAAAGATGTTTTCTTCTTTGTGATGAACATTGATTATCTCATTAAAATAATATTTTTCCCTCTGAAGCCAAAGGTCATCACGCTGAACTGGAGTGGTGATTGGGTAGTGATGTGATGTGCGTGCAGAGCGTCACAGCGGCAGGACGCCCGGAGGAAGATCGGCTTGACAGCTACAAGAAAGGATGACAGCATGTCTCCGAAGTGACAGCAGATTTGACTTGGGTGGCAGTGTGTTTCTGTGAGCGTGGTCCATCTCTCGGTGTTCGTGTGCCCCCACCTTTAACTGCAGAGGCTCACAAAAAGTCACGATGCAAGGCAAAGACACAAAAGGAAAGCCAAGGTCATGAAAGGAAAAAAAATCCAATTTGGTGTTAAAAACATATAAACTGGAATGTTCCAATCAGAGGCTCGACTTTTGAACTGTTTTACTCGTCTGTTCTGCTCGAGCAAACCTTGTATCCACTCCAAGTTTTTAGCTCCTTACCAAATTAATCAGATTGAAGGGCAACAAAAGCTGGAGCCTGAGCTTCTCTCAGGTGTCAGAGCAGGAGGAAAGACCCAGGTGAACTCCACGCCCTTGCCTCGATTAGATCACCTACTATCCTCAAGTATTAAAGTATTTTTTAATCATGTGATTTCAAATTTAATCGAAGCATTCACTGAAACAAAACGTTTAGATTCAGGAGGCTTATTGTCCGAGGAATGAAGGTGCTGCACAGTTTGTTTTTTGACAGGACGTTGTCTTCCCAGTGGCTGCCGGTTAAACAGCTAATTAGAGGGGTGAGAGATCTCACAACTCTGAGGGCTTTCTTCTTGCATCTCTCCTTGAAAACTGCCCCCAAGGAGGGGAGCCAGACCCCAATAACCCTCTCAGCCGTTCTCGCCACACATCGCAGAGCTTTAACATCTATAGTGAAGTGAAGTGAAGTGAGATTTATGTAGCCCTTTTTTGGCAACAAGGCGATCCAAAGCGCTTTACAACAGAAACAACAACAGAATCAAATACAGCAGGTACATAATCAAACACAGAAAAAAAAAACAATCATGTATGATCTAAATGAAATATAGGATAATCTAAATAAAAATCACAAAACTATAGCACCGCAGCTGCCACACCAGGGTCTGATTCAGCTTTCAGAGAGCTCATGATGGTGTCCTGGTAACAGGTGATGAGGACAACCTTCAGATTTTACCTCTAAAATGTCATCTCATCAGCTATCATTATATTCCTATTTGTCTCTGTGCAGTAGCCGTAGCCTTCAGTTGGAGCTTATGTGGCACATCTTCATCCTGCAACTGCGCCGCTCCTGAAGTTTATAGGTGTGTGGCATCCTGCAGAAGTGAAGTATTCGTTTCTGAGAACGTGTTCACTCGCTGCAAATGGATGACGGTTATGTGAGGCAGCAGTCACGGACAAGCAGAAAAATATTAAAAAGGAAGCAGTTTTTCTTTTTAATTAAGCATTCGCTAAAATAAATACAAATTATTGTCAAGCTGACAAGAACGCGGGGTAATATGTCCAGAGAGCGAGACCAAAACCAGACACGGAGACAGCAGCTGAAGGTAAGTGTGTTTATTTACAAAGTGGTGAATATGTACAGTGCGTGCGTCGTGGTAGGATCTGGAAAGCAAGAGGAACAGGGTGAGTCTCGGGCACCAATCCTACTGTCAGCTGAGCACTGCATGAATAACTTAATTGTGGTTCTTTTGGTCTTACAGGTCCAGGTGGAGTCCAGCGGCGAGGAGGAGGTGAAGGAAGCGTTCAGGTGATCCAGAACTCGACTAGCCAGTAATCCCGTCCAGGTAAGTATCCGTGAGTCCAAAGTTCCGTGACGTGGCCCGGTATCTAAAAACAAGGTGCATAGAAAACGTAGTCAATACTTAGTCAAGGCTATGGTTAGAAACGGAGGCTGCGAGTCTAACCCAGGAGGTTCGATGCTCCAGCGAAGGTCTGATCTCAACTGGAGGCTTAAGTACTGGCAGTCCTCATTATCCTGAATCTGCATCACCTGTGGAAGAAGAACACTGGAGGAACCGCCCCAAGGCGGGGCTAGAACTCAAGATCCCTACACAAGCCTTCGTGATTTTCTTTTCAGTGAATGAATCTGCTGTAGCGTCGGAGGAATATTTACAGCGTGATGCAATTTAATGACAATTTGATTGCAGAGGAACATCACAGAACATAAAAATAGATGAGTGGGGCACGTTTTTATTATCATTTTTGATGACTAACGTTTTTCAGGTTTAATGCTTTTTATGCATAAGACTTCAGAACAAAGCAGGCATGAGTAAAATAGAATCTGAAGTAATTAATAAAATACTCCAAGCATCTTTGTTATCAAATCGTGTGAAAAAAAAGTAAACAACTGCAAATTTAAAAAAAGATTGTCTTTTAAAGGACAAACTCTGTATTTGTTGGCTTCCTTTTTATATGAATATGTTAGTTTTTGGGAGGGGTAATCCACAATGACTCAAAAGTTAAGATGTGTATTTTTAAAATCGACTCCACATCTCCAAAGTTCATCTTAATCAGGCCGTAAACAGCCTCCTGCGGGGATTAATCAGGCCTTCACATCCTGTAGGATGATTGATTGTGTAACTCTTTATGCAAGTGTCTATCATTAATTAAAATAGTTATTTAGTGAGGCTTAAATTAAAGCAGTAATTTGTTAATGTATTCCAGGAATAGCCACATAAGTTGTGCTTTTACGGTAAAGGAACTTGTATGTGACAATGTTTGGAGAAATCATCAAAAATATGGGTGATGTTTTTAGCACGCTATAATAAAAGTAGGCAGTAAGGATCAGCACTCTCTTTAATGCTGGGGGGTGAAAAATGTCAGTTTTATGAAGTTGTGTTTAATGGTTAATTTTCTCCAGGAAAACAAAAAAAAGGCATGCCTTTAAGGGCCACTGGGTGGACATTGTAGATAGATCTGAGTGTCATCTGCGTATAACAGTACTCTATATCTGTGATAAGTCAGAAAGTTGTAAGTGAGAACATGTCGAATGGGAGGAGCCCAAGGTATGATCCCTGTGGGAATGTGTGCATCTGTGCATTTGTGCACAGAAGCAGAATGGAAAATCTGAGTAAACATCACCAACATTGGCCAAAAACAGCAAGAAAATGACAATACAGAAAGAGAGAAGCTCATGAGACCATTTATAAAAAAAAAAAAAAAACATTTGAACAGGAGGTAAAACAAGAAAAGATGTTCTTAAAGCAAAGACTAAATGAAAACAGTGACATTCGTAGGTAGATTTTGTCAGGTGTTAGATATTCTGAGTGAAATCCCCTCAAGGATTCAGTCCCATCCGTCCTGACCTTTCCAGTAGGATATTACCATTGAGTTTAGCCATTACTGATAGGCTCATCCACAATCTGTTTGACATTTTGGCATATATTACTGCCTTCTCTGTTGAGAGCTACATGAAGAAATTACAGCTACGCTGATGGAAACAAAAGCCTAAGCCAGCTTTATTATACAAACAGGAAAGAATGGGGAATATTCTGTTTAGCTTAAATATTTAGAGTTAAAGTGAGCGAACAGATTGCTGGGTGTGGCTTTCATTCATCAGAAAATTGAAAGTGGCACCACTGTTTCAAAATGTCAGGCTATTCCTTTAAGAGGATGTTTAATTTATAAGGCTGCCCTCAGAGAATTTCCCAAGATCATTAACAACCCTGCAAACGTCAGAAGATGAGGAGCATCGCAGCTTTGCAACAGAGCAGTCATCACAAACGTATTATTGTATGTTTTGTCAAACCGGGGGAAAAAAATCCTGTTGTGTTGTCTGGGTTGAATTTCTTAAAAGCTTAAGTGTTTCTTCATGCACAGCAGGCTACAAGAGTCTAAAAACTGTAGTTGCCCATTATTCAGAAGAAGGTGTGAGTCTGAGAGATCCCATTAATCACGTCAGACAATAAACACAGAACAAGGAGGATGCCTACAAGCTTCCGTGTTGTTTCACTCGAGGCAATAATCAGAGCAAGAGGATCTTAAGAGGAGTTGGTGCTTCCTTCCACCGCAAGAGTAGAAAACTGATATTAACCCTGCCCCGGAGGAGCAAACGGAGTAAATTTTTAATTCACAAATTAGGCCTAGAGTGTTTGAAACAGAGCTGGACTGAGGTTTCATCATGACTGAAACAAAAGATGATTGTTAGTAGGACATTTGCGTGATGTTGCTGTGGATGTGGTTCTCTTTTTAAGACAGCCTTTCACCAACATGCGAGCCGACGTAGCCCTGTGACTCGTGATGACGAAATCCTTAATTCGGCACCTGTTTGCGTGCACCCCGCAGATTGTGGCTCTGATTCGAGGGGACCACTTGTGCTCCCAGACTGCTCACAAAGGCTGGTGTTACCGGCCTTTTCAGCACCACCAAACAAAGGAGCTGGGAGGAGCTCAAAGAAAGGGCGAGCTCAAAAATCCAACTGTACCTTTAGAGAAGGTGGGGGGGGAAAAAAGGGAGACTTAGACGCATTTTGCTCATATAACCAAGAAGACTTTTGCACTTTTTATCTGGTTATGGGGGTATATTTGTTTCTGCTCTCTGATGCTCCGTGTTCCTCTATTTATTGCGACAAATTAACCAACGCGGAAAGAGAAAATAAATTACTACGTATGTGCCAGATGTTTTTCCTCCCTGTAAACAATTGATTAAAAATTAATTCAAGCTGGAATTGAAGCAGTAATTTTAATCAGCCGTTCAAAGTATTAGAACGTTCACACGATGAAGTGGAAATGGATAATAACGGGACACATAAGGTCTTCTGGTGTCAAAAATAGTCAAACTAAATTGTTTTGGGGTTTTTTGCAGATTATTATGCCTGAGAGACAAGGCTGAACCTACGCTCAGTCATGCAAATCAAAGGCATCAACAAATGTTGGAGCGTGCAAATCCACCCCCACTTCACCCGTTGAAGTTGAAAGACAACTTGTTAAACTGAGGTGTTATTGAACGCAGAGGCACAGTGTGTGCACTGATGTGACATTAATGACAGAAGTGGGACTGGTAAATTGCACGCACACGCACACACACACACACACATTAGGCCCTCGGGGGGTAACTACCAAAGCAGATTGGTGTGCGGTACAGGCGGGATTTCTGGGAGGAGGGGGACTCTTTACGGGGTGCGGCTCATCTGATGCTGACAGGACAAAGCAAGCTGAACTGACACATTGTCAAGTTTCCATCAGTCAGATGGAAATTTGTGTTGAAGATTTGCCTTTTTAAAAACATTTGTGAAGAATTGAATTCAGAAAATGTAACAATAACCCCTTTTTAGTTCATGTTAACGAAAGAAATCCATCATCATAAATGTATTTATCTTCTTTTTTTGGCGGCAATACTCAAACAAACTTGGACAAAGCACATCAGGGGTGTTTCTGGATTGTGTGATATCAATCTGAGATTACACCAGAAATAAAATCCTATTGGCTCTAGTGTGGGGTCTTTGCAGATTGAAGTTGCCTCCTGCAGATACTCTTAGTACCCATCAGATTGGTGTTGTCCTGGAGAATATCTAGTAACATAAACCAGAACACACACACACACACAGATTTATAAAAGCAAACTGAGATTATCAGATTGACGCTGGAGGTTATGTCTCCCAACACACAGCAAGGAATACAACAGATAATATGCTAATTTCATTATGAGAACAGGTGTTGCAGCGTGACACATCATTAATCAATCAAAACTTAACAATGAACTCTCTACTCTGGTGGTCGGGATCTTTGACCTCATCCATGAACGTGTATTTGAAAGAGATTGATGAGGTGTAAACCTGTGTTATGAAACTGGGTTAAACCAAAGCAATAAAAGGGTAGGCCCAAGCAGTGCCCATACAATGACAGCACCTAATGAAACAGAAAGGCTTCTTGTGATACTTTTTTTTAATCATATGCAGAAAAACACATATCTGTTCAATGTGTGACATGGCTTAACAGCTACCATGACACTGTAGGTTTAAATAATAAGCACACCATCATTAAGTTTGACTTTCTCCTTTGTATTGTACATGGAAAGCACTACAAAATCAAACCTTGAAGCTGTTGTTGGCAAATGAAATGTCTGCTGTAGCTTAAAAAATATGCATTCAAAGCGATGAAACTGAACCAGAAGAAAAAAAATTTAATGAAAGGAGCATTTTTATAATCAAAAGGCTTCCATCTTTTATGAAAACAGACAGGCATCAGTATGTTTTTTTATCAGTTCATGCTGAAATTTAAAGTAAATCTCTGGGAAAGTTAGTTTTTTCTTTTTTTAGGCATATTAATCTTCCTAAACCATCAAAGTTTATCCAAACAACAAAATTTCAATTTGTAACTTTCATGTAATGCAAAAATATGTTCTGTAAATGATTCGGAATCAAATCCGCACACTGCACCCCCCTCCCAGAGATAACTAATTCTGTTCAAGGCACAGTTGGGAAAATCAAAATGCACATAATGTGACAGCAGGCATCAAAGAGTGTCCACATGACAGACCAACTGTTACCCAGCATCAGCAGCAAGAGAGAAGCAGTCAGTCTGATGAGAGAACACGACACAATCACACACTGCTCTCCACATTCACGTCTTTCCATGTTCTCTGTGTAATACAGATACAGTAAAACAAAACTGGGCTTCTTCTTCTTGCCAGTGAAAGTGCAAACAGAATTGAACAAAAATAAATGCAATATGGACAAAAACATAAAAAGAACCGTGGAAAAAAAAAAACATTTCCACGTTGGTTAATCGTAAAAATAGAACAATCACAACAACCATTTGAGCAGAATTTCTGGAAAATAGCTCATTAAAACTTTTCTCCAAAAAACAAAACAAAACAACATAGCTTTACCTTCAGAGTATTCTTACTCTAATGACTGTTTAATTAACTTCAATCAGCCAACTTTGCTTTTTAACCCTGAGACATCCAGTCTAGCGTCCAGATGACCTCCTGAGGTGGTTTGAGTGAAAACATTTCCAATGCACACTGAAGCCGTTCACACCTGTTGTAGCAACATTTCTGTTGTGGTAACCATGTGATTTAACACTGAAAGTGACATAAAAGTTCATAATTTAGGGAGTTTTTGAGTCTGGAGCTTTTTAAAACAATAGTAATTCACTTAGCTTGTTAGCTTCCAGACAGAATATAACTCCAGACAAAGATTTTTCAAAGAGCTACAGTATCTACAGCAGGTAAGATGTTAAATGTTCATGTCCTTCCCACAGAACCCCACTTCAAAATATCTGAACTATCACTTGAAGCTGAAAGTATTAAAACACAGTTATTCTATCTTATGAAACAGACTTGTTCTGATTATGTTGGAGCTGCTTGAACATCTCTTTAACTTTATACACCCAGACGGTCTCTTTCACACACACACAAAGCCAGGTGACCTTGTGCAGCAGAGTTTCCATGGCAACGTGCTAAACGCTATCAAAGGTGCGGTGCATCTTTTATTTTCCTCTCATCATGAATATGAATGGTAAATGTTCTTCTTCATCTTTAAAAAAACAAGTTTTCTTCAGGGCTTCTTCTTATGACTTGAGAATCTAAAAAATAAATAAATATATTAATGATGTGATAAATAAATCAGGAGAATTAAATGGGAGGTAAAACTGATCAGACTCCTTTTAAATTGATAATTTATACATATATATTTTTTGCAAACGCTAAAAGTGAATTAAACAAACAAAAAAAAGGGGTACAATATCAAAATTGCTTCCTGGTCTAGTTTCTGTGCTTCATGATACAATTTTCTGTAATGTGGTTCTGTCCCAGTGTGATAATTCACAGATAAGTTTACAACACATATGTGTGAGCCTGAAGTCATTAGGCCACAAGCTGTGAAGTGATAAAAGTGTGTATCTGAGTGTGTGTGTCTGAGGTGTGGGGGGGTGTTAGAGGCGTAAAGTGAAGGATCATCTGGGTTCAGGATGATAGCTGGCGGCTGGCTGCCTGCAGGCTTGTTAAACTCTGCAGCCATCGATCTATTTTCCAGCCCAGATGGCTGTGATTACTTTGGGAGGGGAAGATGCGAGCAATACCTGAGAAGATTTAGATTGCATCGCTCCGTATGTGCTCTCACTTATGAAGCATGTCATTTATTTCCTAATGTGTTTTTTTTTCCCCCTGACACATTACAAAGTACTTGGAACGGAGTCAGTTCATAGAAACCAAGCAGGAGCTGTAATTTTTTGTAATTTTATATTCGGTTTGGTGTTAAATGATCAGCAGCCAGGTTCTGAAGCTGCAGTTAACTAAATAAACTCAGTCTGAGGTGGAGTTTATACTAAGAGAGAGGAAAAACACTCATTTAATGTGACCATGTTGATGAATGATGACTAAATCTCCCGAGCAGCTGATGCACTTTTTAAAAAAATTAAATTAAAAAGTATAAGGCAGTTTAGCTCTTTGTTGTAGAGATATCAGTTGACATCCAGCACTTTGTCAAAGCCAGTTATAAAAATTAAACATGGTGTTTGACACACCTCGTTTTATTTCACCCTCACAGTGAGTCAGTCCGGTTAGATTCAGGCAGTAAATAAGCTGAAGTTAGGAAAACAAAGCAACCTCACATTGGGGGTAAGATGTTCTGCGTCGTCAACAATTAACACAAAACATCACTTTAAAAGTCAGTGTGGCTTTGTTGGTAAAAAAAAAAGAAGATGAGTTGTGTCAATAAATCCCCCGTGTATTGGCTGAAATGAGAAATGAATCCCTGTATAATTTGTGTCCATCTGTGTGAAATAAATAGATTTTTGTTTTGTGCCTGTTTTGACAAGATAAAGTCCTCTGACCCTGCCTTAAAAGACGCCATTTCTAGAATATCACTCTCAGAAACCTTCAGTGCGGTTATAAATTACCGTACGTTCTGACTGGAGAGAAGAAATGAAATGCTTGATTGGAAGCACAGAGGATAAACGCGGCTAAACCACTTAAAACATCCCGTCTTACTCATCTTTAATCTTTCATTAAGAAGGTCCAGGCGTACACAGGTGGGACACTTACGGAGTCTCCTATGGTTTGACAACTAAAAACCTGGAGCTGCTTGATTAAAATTGTCATATTTTAGCACATTAAAGTATGATTTCTAATTGATTGGGGCTAAAAGGTAAAATTAACTTGAAAATGTAAAAAAATAAGGATTGTATCAGATTGTTTTGTGAAGCTATTGTTTTATAAACTGTGATGATTTCACCCATTTTACATCTGTAATTTGTTCAGTTCTTTAAAGCTAATATGCACAAGTACAAAGGCGCTGCTGTAGAACTCATTTGAAAAATTCTTCTGCATTTAGAAATCATGAACCGCGTCCCCCATGCCACGATGGCTGAGGCACCCTCATACCATCGCAGATGCTGGTTTTTGCACATTCGACTGGTAACAGCCGGGGCAGCCGCTCGCCTCTTCGCACAGTTCTCGTTTCAGCTCGCTCTTCCAAAAGCGAGCTGAAACGAGGACTAATGGGACCACAAAAGACACGTCTCCTGTGTTTCTGTCCGCCCGGAGAATTCAGCAGCCTTTCTGTGCACACTTAACTTCTTCTAATGTTGGTCTGAGTAACCAAGGCCTTCCCGAATCTTTTGACAGTTTTATTTCTCAGAGCTGATCGATGTTTTCAGAAAAAAAGGCACGAGCCTTCCATGCTTGGAAGGATTAAAATTTCAGAACAGACTTTTGTGCTTGTGAAGGTTTCTAAATAAATGAAAATACAACCCCTGAGAATTGTGGAATCACCACTCTTGGAGGATGTTCTTTCTATTGTTTATTTTTTTATAAAAGAAAAATAAATTACAGACATACCAAAGTCTTTTTACCAAAATTCCAACTTTCTGGCAGTAAGAAACTATTTTTTAAAAGACAAAGATTTATAGTTGCTGTGGTCAGTCACAATTGTTTTGGGTTTTTTTTTAGATAAAGTAGAGGAAAACGATTATAGAATTATGAGGAAAAAAAACACTGCACCATTAATACTTTGTTGCACCACCTCTGGTTTTTATAACAGCTTGAATTCTCTGGGCCTAGACCTAACTAATGACAAACATTATCTGTCATCAATCTGATCCCAACTCTCTCTTACTGTTGTTTCCAGATCGCCATGCCACTGACATCATGAAGGAAAGTCCAAGTTTCCACCCACTTGTTTCTCATTTGTTTTGTTGAGCATTTCCTGATTTCGAGCCATTTTGCTTTAAGTTTTGACACTTTGACGCCTTCCTTGGTCTACCAGCATGCTTCCCTTTTTTGTTTGGTCCAGATTTTAGCTGACTGGGAACAACCAACATCTTTTGCAGCATTCTGTGATGATTTACCTTCTTGAAGAAGTTTCACAATCCTCTCCTTTGTCAGTCTGATTTGTGCAACAGCTCTCCAAAGTGTGATTAATTAGAGGTGTTTGTTTCAGAACGACAAATCACACACTGATTCTGTATTCTTTCTTCCTATTTGACATGAAAAGCAACTGTGACTGACTACAACAATTACATTTCTTTCTTTTTTTTTGCTATTGTTTCTTAATGCCAGAAAGAGTTTTGACAAATAATAGTTTTTATGATATTTATTTTATACAAAATCAAACAACTGAAAGAACAATCTCCAAGAGGGGTGATTCCATAAATTTTGCCAGGAGTTGTATAAAGCAGCAGTTATGTGAGCTGCTAAAATGCTATAAAAGGTCTTCCTTTTATTATCTCCTTCAGGGAAACAGGTCCATCCCTTATGTAAGGAAAGAAAATCATAACATCCCATAATTCTTTACAGTCTTTCAAACGGTCGCTCATAAATCCGAGGTCAGGACTGCTTGAGTGAGCAGACTGGATTTACGATTTTGAGCTTTTCGGTCGTTTTTAGTTTTACCGAAACCAATACGGAAGTGATATTTTGAGTTTTATCTTTATTTGCCGTATTTTACATGATGTATTTAATGAAGCTGATGAGAAAAGACGAGACAGAAATGATGATTGGAGAGGAATTTTTTTTTTTTTTTTCCAATAATCTTAGCATCCTTACCTGTTACCAATTAAGCAAATGAAAGAGTTAGTACTCCTGTGACCTTGAAACCTTGAAAGGGGCTTCCCTGTGACACTTTCACTGTTTCCTCAAATGTGAACAGCGTCTGAGAAGAGGTCAGACATGTCCATCTTAAACATACAACCTCAAGACCCATCTTTTATTCACAAAGGAACATACTTAATGTTTGGTAATTTGGAAAAATTGGTAATTTTGAATTTAATGGCAGCAAAACATCTCAAAATAGTTGTTATAATATAAGATTTTTGGAATTGGGGTTGTGTTATTGAACCTTAACAGCATCTTATCGTGTTTTGTGGTCATGAGCAGGGCTGTGTTTTTGGCGTTTTATCCTCCCGCTGGGCGTAAAGTTTGATGAAATGCAAAAAGCCACGCCAATTCGGCGAGAAACTTGCACAGGAAATGAGGAATGTGAGGTGAAAATTCAATTTCACAAGCCCTCGTCTCTCTGACGGGAAAAGGCCAAGTGATTACAGGTAAAGTGACTGCTGGTGCCACGGCAGTCAGGTTCATTTAGGGTTCTTGTCACTCGCCGAATCTCTGCAGCTGCTGCAGCGGGGGGGGGGGGGGAGAAAAATGAATGAGTTTGTTCCTGCAACGGGCCACTCGGAGGCCGTTCAAGAGAGGAATTGGCTCTTTGGCGGGGAGTGTTTGGAGTCTGGAGGAGAAATGTCTTTTAGGGCTGGAAGGAGGAAACGGCTGGGAGAACGAGTCGGACGTCGCGTGAAGCTCAACGTTTCTGCTCGAGTAGCTCATCTCAGCCCGTAGGGTGCATTTACGACGTCTTCCCAAATAAACGTTCACCGAACCACCTGCTAAGTCTTTGTGATTACAAGTGCTGAGATGAAAAAAATAAATAAAAAAGGTCTTTACGCGACTAAATGGTGCATGAAGGAGGTTCCACTAGTTGACCATTATGTTGTCAGAGGCTGTCGGTTCTGCTCTAACAGAGGCCACAATTTCTGCGGTGGAAAATGAGCAGATTAACAGGCTCAGATCGTTTTAGTTTGAATTTAATAGATCTGCCATTTCTGCATCCTGGTCACTTTGATTTTTTTTTTTTCTTTTTGGGTGACGAGAGCTGAAGATGAAGAAGAAAACTGCTCACAGAAGGCACTGAGTCACGACTGTTTCGCTGCCAGAAGTGGTGTTTTTTTTTTCTTTTCCTCTGTGAAGATGATGTGTGCAGAAATTCTGATGCGGGAAAGAAACATTTGCTCAGAAAAAAAAAAATGTTTTTTTTACCCCTCCACCCCCAGATGTCATTCTCTGGAACCAGAGCAGCCTGTCCAATTAAAAAGTCTTTGTGAAATGGATGTTTGATTTGCCTCACAAAAGTCAAGGCTGCTCGGCGAAGTGAACGCATTTGAAATGCCTCCTGAATCAGCCCAGCAATCGTTGTGTTCGGTCTTTCTCTCTGAGCTGAAAGGATCTGATGTTTCACCTTGGCTACAGTATGAAGTGTCTCCGGCTGGGGGCGGGCGGGAGACAGAATACAGAAGTGGCAGATTAGGAAACGGTTAAGAGCCGTCAGATGCCTCCTCCCCTTCTCTATTTATGCATCTCTTCCTCCTCACCCGTCCTCCCCCTCCGGCCCCACGGAACAAGCACATCAGAGCCACACAGCCTGCGAAGGAGCCTCGCTCTGTGTGTTTCTGTTAAACGCTTCCTGCCTCTTTACTTCACACAACAAGTGAAACCGTACAACAAAAAAACTATGAAATCAAACATGAAAAGGTTAACCTGAACTATATCAAAAGGTGCAGTTTGAAAGAGTTCGCTCCAGTGGTTTTTCCAGATATATTTATAGAAACTTCTGAAATGCGGGTACGCGCTCAGTGTAAACAAAGCACTTGGCCGAACTGGCCAAAACCCAAGTGGAAGCTTCAGTCCTGTGATCGGCCTGCATGAGGCTGTTTGTAGTCTGTGTGAGGTAAACAAATAAGGACAAGAGAAGAGTCGAAGAGAAAATGTTTAAGGAAATATAAGAGAGAATCTGCTGAAGAAAAAAGAGAACGAGTAAGATGTCCGTCAAGAACAAGCATCCAGGATTCGGCAAGGCAAAGGCAAATTTTATGAATTCAGTTCTGTTTATTTATGCAGCGCCATTTAACAACTAAGCTCATCTCGTGGAACTATGCAAAAAGAAAACAAGTCCAAATCATAAATCCACTTCAGACCCAGATTCAAATCCAATTACAGTGAATTAATTTCCTCTTATAAAACAATACAATATTAAATGCCAATAAGTTAATGTTATTTATCTAAGGAAGCCAGCAGATCGTATCCAATCGTCACTTCATGACCGTCCCCGTCCAGGAAGAAACCTCCAGGAGAACCAGGATCAGGATGGGCGGCCATTTGCCTCGACCAACTAGGGTTTGGGAAGACGGGAAAGAGACACAAACACAGAATGACTGGTCCAGGTGTGGTTTCTATGGGAAGAAAAATGAAGAAAAACAAGTTATTAGAAGCAATAATTGCAAATACAAACATAGAGAGTAGAGAGAGCAGAATGAGGACATGTGGTCAGTTTGTCCTCCAGCAGTCTGAGCCTATAGCAGAATAACTAAGTGATAAATCAGGAAATCCAAACCAACCTTAGCTATAGGAATTATCCAAAAGGAAAGTCTTAAGTAGAGTTTTAAAAGCAAACAGATTGTCAGCACAGACAGAAACTGGAAGCTGGTTTAATAAGAGAGGAGCCTGAGAACTGAAAGCTCTGCCTCCCAGTCTACCTTTGGAAACTCTAGAAACCACAAGTAAACCTGCAGTCTGAGAGCAAAGTGCTGTTAGGAAGATAGATATGGAGCAAGAAGCTGCCGCTTGGTTGTTGGGAGCCTACATTTTATTCTGAATTTTACGGGGAGCCAAAGGAGAGCAGCTTCTCCTCCTGTCAGAACTCCGGCGGCCGCATTTTGGACCAACTGAGGACGTCGTAGGGACGCTGTCGTCCAGCCCAGACGTGATAAACACAAAGACCGGGCTTTCTGCATCGCTTTGGGACAAGATGTTTCTGATTTTAGCGATGCTGGTCCTGATTGCCGTTTTTAATCTTATGAACGCGAGTGCGCCTTCTTTGGGGGACTCGCTTTTGGCTGATTGTATACTTTAAAAATCGTGGCAGATCAATGTTAAATGGGCTGTATAATGGTGCGCTCATGTGGAGAATCAATCAATGTAAATCACTCACAATATTTATTCTTAAAGCCTAATGGCTTGGATGTGAAACAAGTCGCCCTCTGTGTTGAGGATCAGCTCTGTGTTTGAAATCTCTGCCTCTGAAAAAAGAATAGTAACTATAACAATGGTTTCGGGCTGTCCCCCATTCTCAAAGAGAAATCAAGAAGACAAACAAAATGCAGGGTTGTGGTCTGTATTGGTTTTGTGAAATCAAAATGCTGAGATGTTCTGTCACGAGGGACCAGCTTCACACTCGGCATTAGCGTTCACACGGATGAATTGCGTTTCGCCAAAAGCCTCGTGTGCTCCTTTTATTGTTTTTGCCGTGATGTCGGATCCCTAAATGTCATGTATTTTCCACTCGATACATGTAATTTAGGGGGGGGAAGCACTGCTGAGTGTGCAACAGTGGGAATAATTACACAGCTGCACGGAGCAGGAAAGGAACTCTGAACGCTTCTGACCCACATCTGCAGCACATAAATAAACAGGGAAGGGTGTTCGGAGAGGACAAACGCCCCACTGCGAGGTTAAATTACGCCGCGTGGTGCTTGTTCGGGTGAAATTAGTGCCAGGTTTATTTTTCAGATGAGGCGCTGGAAGAACGAATCCCTGCGTGAGGCTTTTAGTCGAACAACAACAGCAGCAATCCGCGGAATAAAAACGTGCGCTCTTTGAGGGCATCGTCTACGATTTTGTTTAAGAAGCGATTTTCAAAGTTTTGATTCGTCGGCCAGTTCTCCACCGATGGGAAGCTGGGTCCGTAAAGGTGGCTGCAGCATTGATCTGTGGCAGCGTTTGGTGATTTGTGTTTGGAGGAGTCCTGCAGTGATGTCCACAGCAGAATCAGATCACCAAAGGTCGTGGTTTTATTTACGATTTTTAGCCCTCAGGTACACAGGTTTATCGGACAATTCAGAGCTTTTTTTAAATCATATCACCCATTAATGATGATCAAATGATTAGATTTTATCGACAAACTGTAATGATTTTTGATGATTATGAAACTAATTTTTTGTCTTTAATTTTAAAACATACTCTTTTTTTCTAAATAACTTGTCTGGTTTAAGGAGTAGAACATGTTGCTGACTTTCAAATCCCAACTTTAAAGCCAAAATAGTTCCTAATCACTTTTAATATCTTTTGGGTTTTTTTGTTTTTAATTTTATTCTTTATGTATATAAACACTGTATCACCTGTTGCCGAAGGCAAAGTGAACAAATGTTAATAAAAACCTTCAGAAAGTAATGATTAGGTTGGCACCAACAGCTGATTGACTTTTAAACTTTATCCGATTCAAGATGGCTGCCACAGCTAACTGACCCTGGCTATGATTCCACCATTTTTACAGATACTGAGCTAAAGTTTGGTGTGGTAGAAGCTGACAGCCAGATGATTCGAGTCTAATTCTGATTTGATAAGAGGATCTGCGGGGAGCCATGATGGATCCCAAAGAGGCATGTTGTGACAACCAACATATAGAAAACTGAGGCCTAAAACGATTGAATCAAGACTGGGCAAAGATCTCTAAAGCTTCAGGGCGGAGCTGGTAAAGATAAATGTAGGAGTCTTAGCTGTGTACCCTGAGGAACCTCAATTCAGGGACGAGTTGAGATCAAGAAGGAGCCAAAACCTAAACATCCAAATTATTTTTTTATTTGTATTTCACCTAACTCCTCCATTTGCAGCCCTGTCAGCATATTATTCCTGTGTGGTGATAAGAGTCCTCCAGGTGTTCGGCAGCCTCCGAGCTCCACCTGATCCCTGCGGTCGGAGCTCCACGCGCCCACCCAGCGTCAGGGAGGAAGTCCAACCACC
>NC_051439.1:11459901-11483634 GCF_001649575.2 Kryptolebias marmoratus
TATATATATATATATATATATATATATATATATATATAGCCAAGATACTGCGCAGAACCCTCAAGCTCCCAGGCCTCTGGTAGAGGACCCGAGCTCAGAGGATGAAACAAAGACCACCCGCGGAGGGTGAGAAGGGAATTTTTTTTTTTTATATATATATATAAAATAAAAACTATAAAATGTTAAACCTGACTGTTAATAATGAATAACGCCACCCATGTCTCCAAATGGTGATGGTTCATTAATCGGACACGCTGACTCCCATTACGCCTAATTATTTCAGTGATTAGTGGGAAGAGCTCGATGCTTTCTGACCGGTTTCAATTCATCAGAAAGCCCAGAGAGTCCTCTTAATGTGATGACACACACACGCACACACACACACACAGAGGGTGGGGTTGTCCGGGGGGCACAGGTTCATCCTCCGTTCACTTTCCCAGTATTGTCTGGGAGTCATCTGGAGTCTGAGGGACAGACCCCCAAATATTATCGCAGTCAAAAGGCCGACGGTGATTTAAAAAAAAAAAAAGAAAAAGAAAATTTGCCTGTGTCTGTTAGCAAAATATTTCACGAACCATTGGGCAGATTTTGATTAAATTTCCAGGAATGTATCATTAGATGTGCCTCTACAACTGATCTGCTTTTGGAGTCAACCCAGTTCAAGATGGCCACCACAGCCAACTGATTTTAGAAACCTAAAAATGGCTACAACTCGGTTAACTTAACAGATATATAGCAACGATTCGGTGTGGTGGTAGCTGAGGGTTATTCACAACACATGCTCCAAGCACGACACATTGTGCACTGTTTCCGCTTCAAACCTTTGCTTTAACTGTTGGCAACGATCTTGTTAGTCTGTTAGCAAAATATCTTACGACAACTAGGAGTGATTTATATAAAACACTCAGAAAGTAATCACTGGTTGTTCCTCTAAAACTGATTAACTTTTGGAGTAACTCCAGTTCAAGATGGCTGCCGCAGTTAAGCAACATTAGCAAAAGCTAAAATGGCTACAATTCGGTCAGTTTTACAGATATGGTGGTCAAATTTGGTGTGGTAGTAGCTGAGAGTCATCTACAACACATACTCCGAGCTCTAACAGATCTCACAATATCTTGTGAAATCACACATAACATTCTTCACAAGGTTTGACCAAAATGGTTGTAACTATGTCTCTTTAGTTCTTTAGGTGTTGGGTGATATGCATTCCTTCAAAAGAATGCTAAGTTTTTATTTTACACAATAATGGCATTAATAAATTGGCACTGATTAAAAATAAAAGTCCTCTTTTCCTCATAGACCGTCATTCTGATGCTGTTCCACTCCTGGCCTCTCCTCTGAGCGACTCTGCAGCCATGAAGCTGGCTTTCCACAGGATGGCGGGCACAACAGCAAGCCCGCTGTCAGCAGGGGTCCAGTACCTCGGCTCCAACGACGCCAGCTACGACGACCCCCTCGCCGACTCCAGCCTGGCGAAAACCGGATTCCACCTCGACAAGCCGCACTCAGCCTCCATCAGCGGCTCCTTCCCCGAGCTCATCCCCGGGAACAGGGAGGTGATTCTGGCGGCCCTGTCGCCCGTCTTCCCCACCAACGTCTCCGAGGCCCTGCTGGGCAACGTCACGTCCGTAGAGAGCGGCAGCGACGGCAGCGCGCAGTGCACTGAGAACTTTGCGGAAAACTTGGAGTGCTTTATGATCCTCACCCCCAGTCAGCAGCTGGCCATCGCCATCTTGGCGCTCACCCTGGGAGCGTTTACGGTGCTGGAGAACCTGATTGTGCTGTGTGTGATCCTGCACTCCCAGACTCTCCGATCTCGGCCCTCCTACCACTTCATAGGCAGCCTGGCGGTGGCCGATCTGATCGGGAGCATCATCTTCGTTTACAGCTTCCTGGACTTTCACGTCCTCCACAGAAAGGACAGCCCCAACGTTTTCCTCTTCAAGCTGGCCGGGGTCATCGCCTCCTTCACGGCCTCCGTGGGCAGTTTGTTCCTGACCGCCATCGACCGCTACATCTCCATCCACAGGCCGATGGCGTACAAACGCATCGTCACGAAGACCAAGGCGGTCATCGCCTTCAGTGTGATGTGGACCATCTCCATTGTCATCTCACTGCTGCCGCTGCTCGGCTGGAACTGCAAGCGCCTGGGCACGGTCTGCTCGGACATCTTCCCCCTGATTGACCAGAAGTACCTGATGTTCTGGATCGGGATCACCAGCGTCCTGGTCCTGTTCATCATCTACGCCTACATGTTCATCCTGTGGAAGTCGCACCACCACGCCGTGCGCATGCTGAGCCGCAGCTCCCAGAGGAGCGTGATCGTCCACACGCCGGAGGGCACCAAAGTGCAGATGGTGAGGCCCGAGCAGGCCAGGATGGACCTCCGATTGGCCAAAACCCTGGTGCTGATCCTGGTGGCCCTCATCATCTGCTGGGGCCCGCTCCTGGCCATCATGGTGTACGACCTCTTCGGCAAAGTGAACGACTTCATCAAGACGGTGTTCGCCTTCTGCAGCATGCTGTGCCTGCTCAACTCCACCGTCAACCCCGTCATCTACGCCATGAGGAGCAAAGACCTGCGGAGGGCCTTTGTGAGCACCTGCCATGTGTGGCGCGGGGCCACGCAGGCTCTGGACAGCAGCGGCGACAGCGACTGGAACAGCAGGAGCGTGAGGGCGGCAAGCTGGGCGGGGAAAGACAGGTGCGCCGGGGGGAAATGTCGGGTGAAAGTAGCCCAGGTTACCGTGTCTGGAGGCACGGATACCACCACGGCCGAGCCCGTCTGAAAGCCTGGCTCAGTTTAACCTTTGACCTGTTAGCGTGTTACTGTGAAACGTGCCAAAAAACCCGACTTCAGCACAAATTAATCACTGGAAGGAGTTTTTAGGATGAAATCTATAATAAAATACTGAGTGATGAATCTCTTATTTTTTGTTGTTAAAGTCAGTAATGATAGTCACATGTCTTAATAAAAAATAAGTTTAAAAAAAGTCTACGATGACTAAATCACTCATACACGTAAGGCTTGCTTTGGTTTTAAAGTGAAATGATTTTCTTTCTTGCGAGGACTATGATATGAACTTTGACACATCTTATATTTATTTATTTATTGCCAATTAATTTTGTTTTTTCTCTTCAAAATTCTACATAAGTTTTTGATCCCATCAAACCTTTCTGTGTAGTATTTTTGAAACGTAACACAGCTGCAGCTTTAAAAAAATAAAATAAAAAAGTGATTTTGATGAAAATGCAGCTTTTTTGCGCAAAAGCTGTTGTGCCATATTGCTGTGAGGTATGGATAGTGTCGTTTTGTCCCTTGACAGTGTGTGTCTCCAAACAGGAACAAGTGCTCTGTAAATATGTGAATTTGTCTATTTTTGTCATATTCATGTCAACGTGTCTGTTAACTTTTTACAATAAAATTCAGAACTCAGCAAACCAGAGCGTGGTCATTTTTTTAGATAGATAGATAGATAGATAGATAGATAGATAGATAGATAGATAGATAGATAGATCCCCTCAAGTTAATTTCTTTATTTTTATTTTCCATTACTTCCTAACTTGTGTAAGGAATAATCACTTATTATTATTATTATAGATAATTATTTTTGATTTTAGCTTTTTGCACATGTAACATTGCCCTCTAGTGGAAAATATTGGAAATCAATTAAAGCTGGCAAACGGGGGTCGGAATAGGTTGGAATCCAACAAAAAGCCTACTGCGAGGCTGTATTTAAAAATAAATTTGAAAAGAAAAACCATGCTTCTCTATTGATTGTTTTTATTAAACTGTATTAGGGTGTTTTGTTTTAATCTGGACGTTTCACTACATCTCCCAGAATGCGTTGCGTCTGTGTTCGGCGGGTCACGTGACGAGCCGGGGGAAGCCGACAGCCTCGGATCAACAAACAGGCTGCTAAGCAGCGTTAGCTAGCGTCCCTGTCTCGCGGCTGATAATTGGCCCGCAGCTGGCTGCTCGTCCCTTTAACTTTTGAAAAACAACTTCCAACACCGACGGCAGCTCCGTGAACGCTTTCGGACCGATCTGCTTTGCCACGAACAGGTAAGATAACGTGTTCATTTCGGAAAGCACGTCAAAATGACTCGTTTCGGCGATAGCCGGGACTAGCGTTAGCTTTGTTTTCTTTTTGATTATTGGTTTGCGGCGAAAGCTAGCGATAGCTTCCAGGAAAGCCTGAGCGCTGCACTTATGTTCAACATGTTTCCTTCAGCTAGGGGAAAAGGCCATGTTGTAGCAGATGCGTGATGTTGTCTCACTTCGGCATTTTAAATCCAACCCTATGTTGTTTTATTTATTTTTTGACTAGTTAAAGTTATGGCGTGCGGAGCCACCCTGAAGAGGACCTTGGATTTCGATCCGCTGATGAGTCCTGCTTCTCCCAAACGACGGAGATGCATTCCCGTGGCCCCGTCGAGCTCGTCCCCGAGGAAATACCTGCGCATGGAGCCCTCGCCATTTGGACAGTCGTCGTCGAGACTCAGCGCAGGTAAAATGGGTTTGCGATGTCGGCTAAAGTTAGCCTCGAGGATCAGCTCCCCATGTCCACATTTTAAACCCAGCCGACATGACCCCCCCTTTTTTCCCTGTGCTTTTGTGGCTCACCAGAACAAATCCTCAGCAGCATTAAACAGGAGTACAAACGCATCCAGAAGAGGAAGCATCTAGATGGAGGCTACCAACAATCAGAGAGCTGCTACTCCCCAGAATCCCCATCCCAGCTGAGTATGAATGTTTCCAGCATGCCAGGTCGGTGAAGCGGCAGACAGCAGCGCTCTTGACGGCGACAACCTGTCCAACCTTCTGACCTAGTCCTGTTTGGGTTTTCCTCTCTCCTTCCCCGGCAGGGACGTCCTCGGGAGGCGTCTCTCCGACCAGAAAAGAACAGCCGTTGTTCACGCTCAGACAAGTGGGAATGATCTGCGAGCGCCTGCTGAAAGAGCGGGAGGAGAAGGTGCGGGAGGAGTACGAGGAGACCATGACTTCCAAGCTGGCAGGTTTGTGAATCCTTAATTAGCACCGATCCGATTCTCACCTGTCAGCAGAATAAACAGAGCTCAGAGCGCTGTGCTGATCATTATTAATAATTATAAAAGTGTGTTTCACAACACGCACTCAGAACCAAAATGGCTTCATTCATTTCTCGATTTGATGTCAAACTCTGGCGTGACAGCTGATGTTGAAATCCTTCAGCTCTACGGCCGCATGAACTTGTGATCTCTTGGCGTTTCCGTTGCAGAGCAGTATGACACCTTCGTGAAGTTCACACACGACCAGTTGATGCGACGATTCGGGGAGCAGCCTGCAAGCTGTGAGTTTTCACATTTCATTTCATTTCATCTCTCTGTGTCCCGTTTCCAGCTAACCGGCCTGGTTTCTGTCTCTCATTTCACCTCCAGATGTTTCCTGAGTGTGGCACCGAAGCTTCGCAAGAAGGGCCTTCTCTTGTTGCAAGCTGCCCCTGTCCTACCCCCTCACCCTCCTCCCTCCGCGATATCTTTGAAGAAAAGTTCCTCGTTTTAAGAGATTTTGATTTTAGCTAGCTCAAATGAAAACTTTTCTTACCGTGCCATAAATATATATATATATATATATCTGTCTTTGGGGCGAAGGGTTTGTATGAAGCCGTCGTCTGTCGTCAGCAGCTAAGTGCTTCCTGATGTGAATTAATGGACCCCCCCCCACGGGAAGAGCGGCAGCGTTTTAAAAAGATCTGCTGGTTGAAAGAAGTTCACGTTTGCAGTGCGTCCTCCGTTTACTGCTTTCTAAACCAAGCACGAACCGGAGGCTTTTTCTTTTTTTTTGTTTTCCCTACTATTATTTTCCCCGGCTGGTATCACTTTAAACCAACATACCTAATGAACAAATAAAACCTTTACACGTGTTGCAGCAAAACCGATTTTACTTTAGAGCTAAATTTAACCTTTTATAAAGGTTCTGTGGAAGTCACAGGCTGGTTTTTTTTCTCCTCTGAAGGTTCTGATCGAGTGTCTGCTGTGATCCCATGGCAGCGTTTTCTTTTTTTTTTTTTCCCAAATATCCTGACTATATTAGTTCAATTAACCGCACTATTGTTCTCCGAGCTGTGTTTCTGTCTGTCACTCAGCCATGCTGCCAAGTTTCTTTACCTTCTACAAATAAAAATGACATCCAAACACCTAAATCAGCGTTTCGACTTCGAGTTGCAGGAAAGAAACGATGAGATGTGCGGAACAGATGGACGGGTTTTATTAGGAGGAGAAAAGTGGACATTAAAGTGAACTGAAATGAAAAGGTTTTTGTGGGGTTTTTTTCCTTCAGCAGCCGCCCCAGGTGAGCCGAGCCACGTGGTCAGTCTTCTGCCTCGTCGTCTTGATGAAGCCCAGAAACTCGAGCTCAGACACGGCGCGGATGAAGTGGGCGCTGGAGGGCGAGCTCAGGGAGTGAAACGGTTTAGGTTCTGGGTAAATCTGCTGTCGAGGAGCGTTACCACTAATCCTCCACGCTAAGAGCTCCTTGAAATATTACTCTTTGCTTCTTTCATGTCAGAATACTTTAGCTGCTCAGCAGTTTGGTTTCTGTTTTTACGGTTTCATTAAGCATCGTGTGGTAACTAAAATAACTACATGCAACAACACAACTCATATCTGATTCGAAAAGGATACTGTTTGACTTCATCCACTTTCCCAAAGCTGTCCGAGTTGGGATCGTTCCCCTCGGCAGCAGAGACCACCGTGGCGTAAGCCTGAAACACAAACAGATAATGTTTTGGGTTGGTTTTTTTTTCAGTCATGTGACGTTTCAGGTCGGCCTGCGCTTCATCGATAATGTGGATCCTCGGGATCAATAAAGCCTTTTCAGCAGAAAAGTTTAGGCTAAAAGGGTGCTGCTAATCTTGTGAGGTAAAAGGAAAACATGAAACGTTATCAGCAGTTCGATGCATTTGTTTTTTACCCCCTAACCTGGACAGATAACGTACTGAGCTCGTTCAGAACTGATGTATGAACTATAGAGGAAGTGTGAAGAGATCAAGATCAAAAGAAACATTGCAGCCAGTCACCATGGTAACCACACGCCTGTGTCCGTCGCTCACTGACTGCCAAGTGAATGAGAGGCAGACTGAAAAGTAAGCCTCTGGGGGAAAACTAGAAGGCAGATTTTAACACTTTGAGCTCAAATATGATTAAATCTGTGGAGGTTTGTGTACTCCTTGTGTTCGAGGGGCATCTGAGAGAAAATCAGAGTGAAAGAGGACAAAATAAATGCCAGAACTTTATGAATAATTTATACAAGAGCCTAAGAGAGGTGTGGGAGTAAGAAGAGACTCAAATTTTAGAGTGTACCATCTGTCAGTTTAGGTTAAAAACTGGTAAAAGTATCAAAAGGCTTATATAGACACAAAAAGTCTGACTTTCTGTGGCTCATTTAAGCTTTAAATGGAGAATCAGAGCTCCAAAGAGAGCTCAACCCACATGTATTTATGTTTTATTACGGGACAAACATTCTGAACAGGACGGTAAGAAAAGCGCTTCTTATTACTGGTATTATTCTGCAGAAAACTCACTTCCAGCCAGTCACAGAGGTTGATGAGCCTGCCACCCTCCAGGTGCAGCTTGTAAGCAATACAGATATCTGGAGCTGCGTTAGACACCGTCCCATCCTCGGTCTTCAAGCTGTCGTTCTGAGAAAATTAAACAAAAACAAATCAGTTCCCTGAGAGGAGCTACCCGTTTAAATTCAAACCCCTCACGTTCTCGTCAGCCCCTCCTGCTGTTGTTAGGTGAGGAGGAGTACCTGGAGGTAAAGGTGGGGGCTGCTGAGCGCAGCCTGGATGGAGGTGCGAGGCGTCGCGTTGAGGTGGCGTCTCACGGCGGCAGATGAGCTGTAGTAACACGCTTCATACAGAGGCTTGGACTCGGGCGGCGACAGATAACTCCTGGATAGAAGAAATCAACCTTTTACTCGTTTCTCTCCCTTTCATTTAGGTCGCTTTGTATCATAGCCGAGGCAGTCATCTTTTCTTACTTCACTAAACTGTCGATCAACTCCAGAGCTTCGTTCCTCAGAGCCTGAAACGGAGTCAATTTCTTGGACCTACGGGACTCGTTCATCTCCAGCAGCGTCTGCAAGCCGGACGGTAAAGACTGGATTAGCAGCAGCTGTGCAGAGACGTTCACACGTCAGCCTTGGACGTACAGGCTCAGCTACCTTCTGCAGCTGGAACAGGTCCGTTTTCTTCTGGAGATTCTTCGCCGGAGAAATTAAATTTTCCTCAACGTTGGGCACCGTTTCAGCAGCGGCTGCATGGCAAGGCAGAAGGTTAAGACACTTATTCAGCTTTTAGTAATGAGAGCATTATCCTGGAAAACTGAAAATACATTAAAAAAATGTTTTGAATAATTTCACGACTGACCGTCTAGTTGCTTGAATCTGGAGAGTAGTTCTTCCAGCCGGACAAGATCGTTCTTCATCTTGACGGTTTGCAAAATCTCTGCACACCTCTGAAGCAACAAAATCAGCTCATCTTTAGCCATCATCCTGAAAAAAAAAAAAGAAATAAAAAAAAAAAAGTCTCTTAACATAAATCAATCCCTACTGGAAGTTAATGTAACCCTCAGAATATTCTTGAATCTGTCGCCATCTAGTGGTAAAAAAGAGACATTGTAACCTTCACATTAAAAAAAAAACAAAAAAATTAAAAAAAAAAAAAAAAAAAAAAAAAAAAAAAAAAAAAAAAAAAAAAAAAAAAAAAACAGCCTTCAGCTTCTGTTTGCTTACATGCAGCTCAACTTTCAGGACTTACTTTAACAGCTTCATGGCGGACTGGTAATCCTCGGTCTCCCACACGTTCCTCTCCAGGCAAATCAAATGCAGCTCCCTGATCTGGGACACAACGGCTCAAGGTGACGTCAAAGCAGATGGGAGTCTATACGATGCGAAAAACAAGCAGCTTCTCACCTGCTTCCCGAGAGGATACCGAGGTAACGATGAGGTCAGGGTGTGCAGACACCTCAGGATGGGATAATAGCACTTGTGGTACTTATGAAGGTCCTTTATTAGTTTCTGGCACAAGTCCTGAAAACAGAAAAACCTTTTGCTATAAAACAAACACATTTATTAACAGCCTAAGGTAAGGCCTCAAACCAAACCTTTAAATAATTGTCGTCTATCATCAGCTCGTCCTGCTCTTGTGCTTCTTGCTTCTCTACATACCTAAGATGCACAGACATGACAGATGTGTTAGTTAAATACGAGCCATGAAGCAAAAAAAGGGTGTTCTGTTACGGCTACGTAATGTGGCGGTCTGGTCCAAGCACCTCCCGAACGACGGCAGCTGCCTGACCCTCTCCAGGTCTCCGGGGCCGAGCCGCGCCCCGTTCCGCAGGGCCTCCTCCTTCCCGCAGCACAGCACGCTGAGAGGCTGCGAGGCGAAGTGCTCCAGCAGGGCCAGCTGCGGCGACAAGAAGCACGCGTTCAGGTCGGCTGCGCAGCTCTGAGGACGACGGAGGCGGCGCCGGCCCACTCACCTGCAGGCCCTTGATGAAATTCCTGACGGAGAAGTCGTGGTAGAGGAAGACGCTCATCAGCACCTGCATCACTCGTCCGTTGAGCTTGAAGGGAAATGACGGCGTCAGGATCAGCTGGAAAGAAACGCAACGCGACTCCAGGTTAGGGCTGAGAGATGATACATGGAAAGTTTTTTTCTTGCACAAAATCAACTTTAACACGCATTTCTTCGCGTCTGCATCGAATTCTCTCAGAGTTGAGCTTTTTCCAGGCGCTTCTAACGCATCACAGCTCACTTCCCCGGCAAACCACATCATTAAAAGTCACTTCTGCCGTCAGTTTAAAAAAAAAAAACGTTGCGATGCACGTCATATGTTCTGGGGGCGAAGGCACCTTGTCGAAGACGGTGGTGAGGTGCCGGGTGCAGGACAGGGACTGGAAGAGCTCGATGCACAGCAGCGAGGACACCGAGTGGGGCAGCACGCGCTGGATGGTGCTGGGCGACGTGGCGATCCCGAAGATGAACGCCAGGGGAAGGCGCTGGATGTATCGGCTGCAGAGCAGAGTCAGAGATTCAGTTTGAAAAAAAAATTAAAAATCTAAAAAGCTCCTCTACAGCTGATTGACTTTTGAACTCCTCCCAACTCAAGATGGCTGCCACAGCTAATCAACATTAGCCAAAACATAAATGGCTATAACTCGGTCAGTTATGCAGATGAGGAGCTGATTTTCGGCACGGTAGTAGCTGAGAGTCATTCACAACACGTACTCCAAGCGCTAACAGATGACATGAGGTTGTAAAGAACATGATGCACAAGGTTTAACCAAAACGACCAACATGCCATCATTTCCCAACATAACTCTGGTTCCATCAAGGAACGAGAGTTTAATTAGATCAGGTGTTTATTTGAAGATAGTGGACTCTTAACGTTCCTACTGACCTGCAGATAAGTATGAAGTCCTGAAGAACTCTTGGATTAAAAGCTTCCAAATCTTTAAAAATGATCACAACAGGAGGCTGCCGCTCATTAATCACAGAGGAGCTGCGCTTTTTCCCAAGAGTGCCACCACAGGGTTTCTGAAAACAAACAAACAAACAAACAATCTTCTGTAAGTAAACTCTACACCCCGTAGAGCCGGGCTTGTTTTAAGCCCTCACCTTTGTTTTTGACATGTACCAATCACAGAGGGTAGCCAGAGAGCAGTGCATGCTCCTGCGGAGCTGACTCTGCTCCCTGCCCTCCTCCTCCTCTTCATCATCATCACTGTCATCATCCACCTCTGTATCCATCAGTCCCTCCAGGACCTTCTTCATCAACTGCTTCAGCGCTGAGAAGACAAAAACCCCAAACATTGCAGACCTGAACGTGGCAACATCTTTAAAAAAAAAAAAAAAAAAGGCACCGCGCGTGTCTCAAGCCGTCACCTCCGCACTCTTTGGCCTGAATGGAAGCGACGAGCGGCGTGACGGACTGTCGCAGCAGCTCGGACAGGCTCTGGAAGGTCATGTCGTGGTCGGGGACGTTCACGCCTGCGGCGCAGCAGGAGAAGGGAGGAAACAAAACAAGTCAGAACAAACTCTTTCCACAATAAATGAATTAACGACCTAAAAAAATACTCGCAAACGGCGCAGCCGCGTACCCAGCATGAGAGCGGCAGTGGGAATTTCGCTGGCCCTCATCTGCGAGGCCCAGGCGTCGTGTTGGCGGGTGGAGGAACACTTCCTGATGAACTCCAGCAGGCTGTCCAAGACGGTTCTGTTGAGCTCATCCTGCAGAACCTGATCAGAAACAGTAATTAATAAAGAGGGGTGGCTGCTCACAATTTAAATCGCTTTTATAGCAGATTTTAGCTTCGATTCAACAGTAATATACAGCATTATTTCCAATTTTTGTCACTACACCTTAGCAAAAACATATTAATACACCACAGATGACCGCTGTCAGCATCTGAGGTAAATGAAGACTCATCTGTTCTTACCTCTGTCTCTGTTTTGATTTTGTCCCACAGGTCCTGACAGAGCTTGAATCTCAGCTGACTGCTCTCAGCTCCTTCACAGACACGGATAAAATAACTCTCTGAGGGCAGAAAACAATATGAACACACACACCCCGAATCAGGACATCAAGTTCAAGCTGAGGGACTGAACCTCACCTAGACCGAGAGCCTTCTTCCTCTTCTTGGGACTGGGCTTGAAAACAAAGCAGCCCTTCGAAGGAGCACAAAAATAAATAAAATAAACTCACATTTTGGCGTCAGTTTCATACAAATAAACACTATTACAAGACGCCATTTTGTTCAAAGACCGCGCCATTAGCTTCATTTAATTACAAAACCCTAAATAAGTTACCTTTGAGAGGGACGAAGTGGACATAGTCGCATGAAACCAGTTGTTTACTCGGAGTCCGCGCTTAGCTAGTAGCGGCTAGCTCGTCTTTAAAAGGCACCTACGTCTGACCGAACGTACAGATTTCCCGCCAAACGTGACGTCTACGGAAGTGGCTGCGTTCTGAGTAGTATGGCAGGCCGTTGTAGCATATAATCAAACCACACGGCTACTTTTATTACTTTGACAACTACATACAATCAGCAGTCCTCTGAGCTTTGAAGTCACAAGTTAAATAACTGGAAAAATAGGATTTTCTGTGAAAATGCTGGGCGCTGAATGACTTTGCCGGATTGCAACAGTTAAAAAGGATCAGAACAGGAGCTAAAATCAGCAAAAACTGTAGCTAAAAAACAATATTTAGAAATACAGTTGCAAAAGGCTAAAACCAGCAAAACAGTAGCTAATAGGTGAAATTAACAAAACAGTACCTACTTGCCAAGACTGGAAGCAAAAAGCAAAGTTGGGAGAAAAAACTGTAGTTAAATCTTTAAAAAAATGCTTAATTTGTAATAATATGAATAATAGATATTCCTAAGAAACCTTTATACTTATTTTAGATCTATTTGAAATATTTTTTATTTTGAACGTCTTAAATAAAGCAGCGTGGTTGTAGGTATCTGAAACACCAGTTTCTCTGAAAACAAATACTTTGTCAGATATCCACAATATTTACTCAGGACAAGAAGAACAAACCTGAACACATAGTTTTCTTTATGGTGATTTTCAGTGACTATATTACTACCATAAACCTAAAGAATATCAAAGTTATGTCATTTTTTAAACCATACATCTAAATCAATAAGGACAAATATAAGAGCTACAGTCAAGGTTTATAAAAAGAGCCAGTAACATTTTATTGAACACTTTGTGGAAGACATGTAAATATTACAGATAGGTCTACTAGTGTTGAAAAGGGATGAAATAAATACAAACAGAACTTGAAATCCCATAGGGATATATAAAAACAGTTTTCTTTAAAAGTGTCCGTTTAGTAAAAGAAAAAAAAACAAAACATCTTAAGTACTAAGCATAAATACAAACATGATTCTAAAATCTATGCCCTATAGATTACCTGGTTATTATAACTAACATACATACTTAAAATCATCAGACAATTGTTTTAATTAAGTACAAAATAGGCCATTTCATCGTCAACTGTGACCGTGACTGTTAACAGCTGGAAATCTGATGCATTAAGAAATAAACCGTTCTGCAGCATAACATCTCAAATCCTGAGTAAGACCGAGTGGAAAACAAAATACTGGGCTATGCTGCGCTATAAAGCCACCTTTTAATAACGACTGTGGGCTTCATATCTTGTAGCTGCTTAAGTAAACGTTCAGCACCGTCCAAAAAGGTTTTATCCATTACTATTTTCACGTTACTCCCAGATTTTAGATTTAGGGGGTTTCTGAAGTCTATGAGATTCTCACAGCCTCTAATGTCGTTGGGAATTTTGCTTTTTTTTGCGGACTTCGGCTTGTGGGCTTTCTGCCGTTTAGGCGGCACTTCAGCATTGGATTTATCGCTCAATTTGCGTTTTGGAGGGTTCGTCGACTCTGAGGTTTCCAAAAACTTAAGGAACGAGTCCTCGAGCCCCAGGGGTTTGAAGGAGCCTGGCGTCACCCCGTCGTCGTGCTGCTCCAGGGCGGTGGGGGTGCCAGGATTTGAGTTCTCCCTTGAACTGTTAACAGTCGTGCGGTTTCTAAGGGTCAGCATCCTCTCTGGACACGCTGGTGTAGGCTGTGTGGGTTTTCTAGGACGGCCTCGTTTAGGTCCGACTTCTGTCCCGTTGGAAGCTTGAGATTCTTGAGATTCTGGACTATCCTCGCCAGACAGCTTGTCCTCCTGGGCCGCTTTTTCCACCATCGGCTCCTCGGCTCGCTGCTCACTCGGCTTTTCGCCCTCGTCCGCCTCCGTCTCCTCAGAAGAACTCGACGCCCCTTCTGCTTTGCTCGCGTCCTTGAATCTGGAGCGCGAGTACTTTTTGCAGAATATGAACTGGCTCCTCTGGTCTTCGATGTATCTTTCGGTGAGGCCGTGGGTGGCGTAATGCTTGAAGATACTTTTCTCAGCGCGTTCTACTGCGTCGCAGCCTATAATCATGCACGGGTACTGCAGGGCAGACTTCTTGGTGCACATGGCGGACGCCTCTTCGTGAGATTTCAGCGTGGGCTTGCCAAAACTAGTCCAGTGCTCGATGGCCTTCCCGTCTTTCTTTTTAGTGTTCTTCTTTTTCGCTTTGAGTTTGTTTTCTACGTTCTCCTTCCCGCTGTTGATCCCCGGGAAGAGCGTGAGCGATTTAGTCCGTCGCCCGTCGTTTGCTTTGGGGTCGTAAATGTAATCGTGCTTTTTGATCAGGTGGCGGAGGAGGTTGGATTTTGTAGTGTAGACGCGGTCGCACCCCTCGTACTGGCACCGGAAGGTTGGATCAACCGAGCCCCTCTCGGAGACGGCGATCTCCTTGTGGTAGTTCTTGATGTGCTCGATGTACTTCTCCACGGAGTTGAAGGGGAGCGCGCACTCTGGCCGATCACAGTTAAAGGTTCCTATGGCCATGCTGGCCATCATGGAGGTGGCCTTGTCACAAGTGAACTTGTGAAGTAAGAGGTAATGTTGCACTAATCGCGTGATTCCCATGAACACCCGGGAACAGTTTCTCACCTGACACCTGACCTCATCGTCTTTTCCTATGCTCTCGCTGCTCTCCTGCTCCTCGTCGGCGACGCACGCCTTTTCTGTGTCGGCTTCCGCTTTGCACGGGGGCAGCGACGCCTGATGCATGGCTCTGTAATGGAGAATCAGGTTTTGCTGGATGGTGAATGCCGCAGTGCATCCTTCGTGAACACAGCGATATGGTCTGTACGGGCTGTAGGCATTCTCCGTGTCGCACATTTTCAGACTCAGCTTCTTCTGACCTTTATCTTTCCTGTCCTCCTTTGTTGGCGTGCTTTTAGAGCTGCCTGGTTTCTCGGGGGAGGGTGTAGCAGGCGCCACGGAGGGCTGCGGGTCTTTCACTTTAATCGGCGACACATCCGGTTTTTCCTGCTGCGCCTTGGCTTTGGCTACTGGACTCAGTTTTTCTTTCACAATGGATTTTACTGTCCCGTCTGGACTCCTGTTCGGGTCGTCCACTTCAGGCTGCTCGGGAGCCTGTTCAGGAGCTGACGCAGCCACGTCTTCCAGCTGCCTTTCAGTTAAATAGTTTTGAGGCGATGGCAGTCGTGTAACAGTGGACATCTCAGTCGTCGGGGCTTGTTTGGCCGCGGCTCCCGAAGTGGTTTCAGGAACTGAAACTGGGTTGGTTTCGACGACGGGCTGAGGTGCGATTGCAATGTCCAGCGGTTCTTGCTTCACAGGAGACATTACGGGCGCCGGCTGGGCTGTGCTATTGGCATTAGGTTCAGGGATCACACGGTTGTTTGAAGAGCCCTCCGGGGCAACTTTGGATACACGGCGAGTCCGAGCGTTGATTTTTAACTTCTGCATTTCCAACTTTGACAACCGGTGGACTTTTTCGTAGTGAATTCTCAACCCTGTGGTCCTTGTGAATGTCTTTGAGCAAATCTGACAAGGATAAGGAGCCAGTTTAGACGGGACTCTTTTGAGCTCCTCAATCATCTCATTGGTATAATCGTGCATTTTGCACAAGTGTTTGAATAAAGCCTCCTTTGTCATGAAGGAGAACTCACAGACGTCCTGGTCGCATTTAAACGGTTTCGAAACCTTCTCTATAGGCCTCTCGTCACTTTTACTCAGCGTTTTAGTTTTTTCTGTTTCAGGAGTTGTCTGGCTTTGACTAGCATTTTGCTCTAAGGCCATAGCACTCCGCATCTTCTCTTGCGCAGCCTCGATCAAATCTAGTTTTTGAAAGGCGTGCGACATTTCCACCAGGTGATCTTCCCGATGCGGCCCAGCACGGGGAGGATTAACCAGCTCCGTTGCTTTCTCCTGCTTGTCTTCAGGGCCAGCCGAGAAGGGTTTCGACTGGTCCGCTATATTTATGATCTGGGGCTCCTGCTTCAACATCATCGATGAATTAAACGTGGTCAAGCTGCACGACTCCTCTGGGAACTCGCCGTTCGGCATGTTGAACATGGTCCCATTGGTATCGGGGACGTGGGGGTCGTTCAGGAAATCCAGAAACGACGTCGGCAGGTCTGCGGTCAGGTCGATTTCATCAAGAGGTCGGCACTGCGAGCGTTTAGACAGATGACCTCCAAGAGATTTGGTGCTTGTGAACTCTCTGAAACACCTCCTGCATATAACTTTACCATCCTTAATGATCGCTGGCCATTTGGTGCGCTTGCTTAGCCTGCTGCGTTTTCCTTTTTGCGCGTCGGGCTCGCCGCCCTTTTCATCTGAATTGCTAGCTTGACAGTCAGCATTAGGACAGTCCTCGTCGTAAGGAAAATCGGTCTGAATGACGCTGTTTGGACTGAGCATCTCATCTACAGAGTTGTCCACCTGGTCAAAACCAGGAGTTGAGGCGTTCTCGGTTTTCTCTATTTCGTTCGTATCTTTGATTGGAACTTTCGCCTCTGGGCTTGCACATTTTGCTGGAACATCAACCGATGACGACTGAGTGAGACAAGAGTTTTCACTTGGAGCGTATGAAGTGTGGTAACTCCCATCAGGAAGGCTGTCGATTGTTGAGATGCTGTTCCCGTTGTCCAGCTGTCCTATCATGCTCGCGCTGCTTTTCCTCACGTCTGCACCCTCTGCAGCGCCGTCAGCGTGCATAAGTCCATACTGATGTCCTCCGTTGTGCATTTGGCCGGCGTTGTCGAGCATCAGTGAGCTGGACACGTACTGAGACATCAAACTTGAATCTGAAGGAGGATGGGACATCGGGGAACTGTGTATAGCTGCCATTGATTGATCTCTCTCAGAGGGCTGAGGCATTGTGGTTTGATAAGCGTCTCCCTGCCAGTGAGGATAGCTGCGGGAGGGGTACTCATTCATGTTAAAGGTTTCAGGGTAGCAGTTATTCATAGGCATTGAAGACCATGACTGAGACATGTCCGACTGCATCATTGCATTGGGATTGTTATGGCACCCCCAGGACGGGTATACTGTTGGATTGATCATTGGAGTAATAGGCACGGGCTCAACTGATGCAGGGTAACACTCGGATGCTGAGGTTGAGCTTCCCATTGAATAATCCACTTGCTGCGTTCCTGGTTTGTTGCATAGTACCCCTGGCTTACTTGCTGTTTTGTTCCCCTTTTTTGCTGTGATGCGGGCCACTTTGTTGTACTTCTTCGCCAATTTCCAATCTTCGAATATTTCCGGATGCTGCTTTTTCACGTGCCTAGACAGACTTTTGTTCGTGCTGTACGCACGCGAACAGTCGGTGCTTGGGCAGTAGTGCAGGTTCTCCTCGCTCTCTGCGGGAGCGGCGGGTGAGCTGGAAGGATACCCTTGCAGCGAGCAAGGGATTTCGGTTTTGATTTGACTCGGAGACATTATTTGTGGCAGCGCTTTCTGGAATTCGCTGCCCTGCACGTCGTTGTGCTGGTGGACTTGCTGCTGGCTAGCCACCGGAGTTGCTGCGGCGGGAACGGGGTACGCTGGAGTTCCATCGGCATGCCCGGGCACGCTGTGGTGCACGTGCGACATGTCTGGCGGAGCGCTGGCATCGGCGGGTGACGGAGTGGGGTTGGTGAGTGGAGTGTAGCATTTCTCGGGCTGCTGTAGCCCAGGACCCGCCATTGAGTTCAGCATGTTTTCAATCGAGTGCTTGACTTTCATGGGAGCAGGCTCTTTACCAAACTCCGCTGACCTACACGGCGACGCAACTGCTTCCTTCGCACAGACATCCGTAACGGTTTGTTCAAAGCTATAAACAGCAGACTGCGCGTCTTCGTTGACCGGGGTGCTTATGGGTGGCAGTTCTACTTTTGTGGTCATAGGAGGGGGCTGATTCACGATAATAAAATTGTTTACGGCAACATTTGGTCTATGGTGCTCTTGGTGAGACAAGAATTCAGATTGCGAGTAGAATATTTTACCACAGTTGTCTGTTTGGCAGGTGTAGGTAAGGTAATGCTGGGCCTCGTGATCGTACAACAGGTAGGCCTCGCTGAAAACTTGGCCGCAGTTCGGGAACATGCACTGGGCCTTAAATTCGGGGTGGGTTTTTCTGTGCATCAGCAGCTCCGAATTGGAATTAAAGTTGGCCTTGCAATCCAGCTGTATGCAGATGTACGGCTTGCTGCCACAGTGCATCTGCAAATGGTCGTTCAGATGTCTGACGTTAACGAACTGCCTCCTGCAGTACTGACACACCACTTTCTGTTTCTGGATTTCCAGAAACCTCATGGCCTCCTCGTCGTCCTTGTGAGATCTGACGTGAGCCATGAGGTTGCGGAAAAACTTGAAAGCCTTCGTGCAGTTTTTCACAGGACAGAAACAGTCTTGGCTAATCTGGGACTCAGACGGAGCTTGTTCTATTTTAACAGGGGGTGCCAAATTTTCGCCTATTCGAGATTCAATTTTTACGGGACTCATGCTCGTCTTGGCTACGACCTTTGCAATTTTCGACGGACTTTTCGGGGACTGGAGCGGCTTGGTTACCTTTCTTGCCGCTTTCATGGCCGCCAGCCTCTCTTTGCACGACTGCTTCACATGCGATGCTACATGTGGTTCCAGAACCTCCCTACTTTCAAAACTGTCCGCACAGATTGGACAAAGGTACACCCCGTCTTTGAAATGTTTCTGAGCGTGACGCACAATTCTGTGGCCTAAGAACTCCTTGTCACACAAAACACAATACTGCATGTAGGCTCGCCAATTTCTGAAGCGGGCCGACACAAACCCCTGCTCCCGAAGCTTTTTAGCCTCTCTGTTTTTTTCCTTTTCGTCTGTAATCTCATTGAGTTCATTTGTAGTGGTTAGCAGGAAGTCCTCCAGGTCTCTGTATTCAGGCAGCTTGCCAAGTGCACTTTCCACCTCCTGGTCGTCTGTGTCGTTGAGTGTGTCAATAGATGAGACGATGGCCGCCTCGTCGCCCATCAACGCTAAGCAGTTGCGCTTCAGTGTTTTCCAATCCCAGAACTCCGGATCAAAAGGCCACTGTGTCTTCAAGGCCAGCAGTAACTCGCAGCGTAAAGAATTGGGCACTGGCAGACTCCCGTCCTCCTCGGGCTTTTGGTCAGGTTCGTTGTACAGCGACTCCACGGCGTAGTAGGAGTCCACGGTCGGCTGCAGGAGGAACTCCGTCAGCTGGCATGCCCGCTTCACCTCCAGATCAGTTGGCAAGAGGCAGGAAATAGTCTTGCAGATGGTAGACTTGCTGTCTTTGTGGTCAGAGGAGGTCATTTTCAGAGCTTGAATACACATTTCTATGCAGACTGGAAGCCCCACTTCTCCAACCTAGAAAAAAATATAAAAAAATAAAAATGTAACGCAGTTAATGGCAATAATTTCATTTTAGCACGGAGACCTAATGCCTCCTAACAACTGGCACATGCACACTCCGCAGTTCAATTAGCTCGTTCGGGGTTATTCCTGTAAGATGTTGCACGTTTACGCGGTAATGTCAAGGTTCTGCACTAGCTGCACACGCGGGGGGTTCTGGTTCCTCACCTCGTTTTGGATGACTTTGATGAGAAACAGAATGTGACAAACGTTTCTGCAGAGGAGAGTCATCTCTTTGCTGTGGCTGAGAAACGAATCAGCCGAAGCCTCCAGTCGCATGAGCAGTTTACTCCAGAACAAAGTGAGCTCCCTGGAGAGGGTAATGAAATAACATGTTAGGATTTTAACACTGAAGAGAACAAAAAGCACAGATTTATAGTGAATAAAAAAACACTTGGACTGTTTATATTTAACTCAAGGAGTTTGCACACCTCTCAGTGTATTCTGTGTAAAAGAAGTGTCTAAAAATAAATATTTATTTGAGCATATAGAGTCTGAATATGATCAGAAGATTTCTGAGGCATTAAAGCATGCAAAGAACCACAACTAGGTGATGTGTGGTAATCAAATCAGTCCTTTTAGATAGAAAAAAACATTATTTCTCTGCAGTATTTGTCATAAGGGCAAGATTTTTCCTAATAAAGCCTTTCACACTCTCCTGTTCTGCCTCAGGAATCAAGGTTCAGAGCTGCACAAGGAAACAAAAATACCTTTTCAAAATGACGAATGCGTAAAAACCGTGCCTTTTGTTCACTTTTCAACAGGCTTTTCAAGGTTTTTTAACTGTGAGGCAGCAGAAACAAAATTTTCTAAGGAGCTCTTTTAAAACTGGAACATTTGCTGCTTTTGTAAGACTAAGTTATAAATCCATCTCAGTTTATTGTAACCATTAAAGATGTTTTCATCTTATTTCTATATACTGTTATTCTCTCTTACAGTGGAAACATCGTTACAGCTGACGCAGAGATACAGCAAAATGCACTTAGAAGACAACTTTTTTGAGATCTTGCACACATTATTTTCAAGATTAGACCAAAACAGCTTTAACGCCATCATTTCTCAGCATGAGATGATCGTAGTTCAAAGCCCTGGCATGAAAGGCAGTGGGCAATATGCATTCCTTCAAGGCATTAAAGGCCTTTAGAGTCCTTCTACGTGATCCCAAATCATCCCATGATCCTGTTCTTTGTCAGTGCACCTATTATCTCTGACGGGAGCTGTAAATTTTAGCTAGGCTGTGCTGAACTTGCCCTGAAAGACTTCCGCGCTTGCACAAAGCTGACCGCAGCACTCACCAAGCACAGTAAACGTCCCCTTGGATGAGCTGCCGCTTGAGGAAGGCGGTGCACAAACACAGAGCTCCTTTCTCGTCGGCCTCCGACTCCAGGTTGCAGATCATCTCGAGCGCGTCTTTGCAGTCTATCGAGGAAATCTATGGAGAGACAAAGCGATGAAATCCACAGAACAGACTCATTCAATGTATCAGTAGTTGGTTTTTAGTTGTGTGACCCGTGTGTGTCCAGTTCTGATCGACAGGGAACGGCTTCTTACCTCTTCCATCAGCTGCTCCTGACTTTTTGACATGCAGATGCAGAGCAAGTAGGTCTGCTTGAAGTTCCCTTTCCCTTCATACCCCGGGTACTCGGAGCAAATCTTCGCGAGGACGGCAGCTTTATCAATACTGCCCACTTTGATAAGGTGCTTTATTCGCATGTTAACAAGCGTGGGACCCTCCAATTCAAGATACTCGTGGACTAAAAGGCAGAAAAAATTTAAAAAAAAAGATAAGAAGCAACAGACAAGAGTGAGCTCCAGCAACTGCAATTCACAATTGGTGTGTGTTTCGCTAAACAATGTTCAATGTGGTGTGTTTGGACACCATTAGAGATAAATTTAGGGCTAACCTTGTTCGGTTTGAGGAATTTGATTGGACAGGATGCTGCTTAATGTGCTGTTGACCCAGACGCCATCCTGCTGTGCCAGAACTGAGAGCACACAAAGCTGTGTGCTCCCACTTTCTTGCAAAAGGTTGTGTGCCAACTGCAACAGAAGATAAAAAATATATATAAATTTATTACCTCAGTCTTCATTGTCCCATATAAACCTATATAGATTTTAAACCAAAGGCACTGAACATTTAAAACATTTAGCTTTTTTTTGAGCCTCATCACTGCAAAGATAAGCCTCGGTGAAGATCTAACGGCCCAAACGATACTGACCTTCATGGAGGACTGGAACTCCTCCCATAAGGCACCAGGAATACGCTGGGGCATTAAAAGCAGCAGCTCCGCACAGCTCCTGTGAAGCCAACACGCAGGCATTTGTTAAAGAAACATTCAGGTCAAGGATGTGCACAAACTCCACAAGTAAATATTCAGAGCGTAGGGGGGGAGGAAGAGATGATGAACTGAAAGGTTTATAAGAGTTTTGTCCACAAAAGCAGGAAATTAAAAACAGCTATGGGCGCGAACGATTGAGGTGGAACTGAAGTTTTTCACGTGTTTCCCGGGGGGAGAGTGCAACAACGGTGCACCGCTAAGGTATAGAGGGAAAAGCTCCAAGTTGTTAGGTAAAACTGAAACGCCGACCCGTCACTGAGTTCCACAGATGGGAAGAAATACACACTGCCTAAACATTTGATTTATTTTTTAAACTACAGATTAAGTCTGTTACAGTGGTAAATACAAGCCTGTTTGGGGAAAATAAAGCACCTGTACAAAACGTAAGCCTGTTTGTCACATCTTTTTACTGTGTTTGTTCGGTTTGAAGGCGTTTAAATGCAACTTCTCTCGGATTTGAATGATATGTTTTCCTTACTGCGGCGACTCGTCTCGTGCAAGACAAATATTTCGCTTCCGAACAATCCAAATCTGCAGGGCTGGCAAAGAAATAGCATCCCTTCATCCTTCATCCTTCAGCGTAACGCCTCCAACATAAGTCGCACCTCGAAAGATTATGTTTTTTGGGGGTTTTGCGTGAGAGTTTAAGCAATCAAACAGATGATGAGAAGCCCCCCTCCAGGCCGCTGACACAGCATTAACTTTTTCAGGTCTACATTTGGTTTGTTTCCGTATCATATTTGAACACGATGCACGTGTTCGTTTAGTTTTCTTTTTTAAATTGCAGTGGTGCCTTGCCCTCAGATATCCGCTGTAATAAAAAGTTAAAGCAATAAAACTACGGCGTGCCGTGACGAAGTTGCATCAATAAAACCCGACTGTGAGGCCGCTGTTTACAGGCAGGAATCCAAAACAACAAAAACAAAAACAAACCGCGCGGCGGTCTCTACTCACATCGCTAACTTTTCAAGTAGGAGTGGCACGTTTTCACATTCGGAGGAGAGACAGGAGGAAGCCTTGGCGAAGCTGAGGATGGCCATGGTGTAGACCTCCAGCAGAGGCAGCGGGTCCTCGTCGGTTTTCCAACGGCCGGCATGTTCCACCAGGACCTGCGGGAAACAAAAACAAACACAGGCTTGTTGTCAGATCAATCAACAAAACACAAGAGCGCTCGTAGTTTTAGGGATTGTAGATATGATTTCGTTTGAGAATGACCAAAGTTGTGACACATCTGTGGTTTAATCGAACCACGAACGCCAGGTTGTGTTTTCATCAACGCCACGTCGCCACCTTTTTTACCGGTTTACCACCGTGACGTTATGTAAAGCATCAACAGATCGATGACTCCTGACGCCAGGGTCGCGAAATGCCAAACGCGAGGGCTTGAAAGCACGATGTTTGACGGGGGGGAAGGGGCTTTTTTGTTACACGGCAAGGTTGGGTCGCCACTTTTTATTTCGTGGGTCCAAAACGCAGGGAAGTTTTTGCGAACCGCCGCCAAAAGATGGAGGCTCCTGGGTGTAATTACACGTAAACGAATGCTTCTTATTTCATCTCGAAGCACTTCTACTCCCCGCGCACAGATGAAATGTCAAAGAACAGGCATTTCATTGACGCGGCGCTCAATGAGTGTCATGTTAGTGCTATATAAGGCTGAGCTTGCAGGAAACAAAATGGACAAAGACTGATTTTGTTTCCCCCCTCACCACCACTAAAAAGTTAAGAGAAACCTGTAAGATCAGCCCCATTCGGTGGTAATAACCTGTACGCTGCAGCAGGAAGAAAAATGGAGACCTGCAGCTTATTTACGGCTAATTAATGAGGGGGGATGTAATGGAGTCAGTGACCACAGTCTGACACACTTTCTCCTCCAAACCGAGTCCGTTTCAGGCCTCCTCGGTCCGGCCTGACAGACACCACGTTTCCAAGGTGGTGCGGCTACGACCATGTAGTTAACATCTGCTCCGACGTGATTAGCTGGATTAATTAGAGAGAAAGAGATGGGGGTGTAAAAAAAAAGCCCCGGGCTAGCATCCTGGAGAAAAGAGAGAAAGACCGAGAGAGAGAGAGGGGGG
>NC_051439.1:11483936-11507706 GCF_001649575.2 Kryptolebias marmoratus
GGGGGGGGGGGGAGACCCTGCATACCAGCTAGCAACATTCATCGGCCTGGAAAATACGAGTAATAGTTGCACAGCTGGCAGGCTCTGCGGCAGCCCCGCGACTCCTAAAATGTCGGACTGGGCGCAATAAGTGCACGCCGCATGCATACATCGCCGCGAGAACGTATTTTCAAAAAAGAAACCCGGAAGGTTTATTCGATTTTATCCTCCCCGCCGCCTCCCGCAACCCCGCGCCCGCTCGCCCCCCATCTTGAAATGCGAGGCAAGCTAGCAGCGATGCTAGCTCCCCATTAGCTACATTGTTGTAGCGAACGCGCATCCTCGGCCAGGAAGCCAGAGGGGCTGCAGGCTTCCCGGGATGAGCGGCGCCGCGAACAAGGGGGCTAACCTGGCAGAACTCCTGGCAGAAATGCAGGGAGGCCTCCAGCGACGACTGCGAGCTCTCCCTCAGAGCCGCCGTCAAGCCATGGAAGCGCTCTCGGAGCTCCTCGGTGGCTTTCCGTGTATCATATTCCTTTTCTGTCTCCCCCTCCGCCATCTTCACAACAATCACGACCGCGTACGCACAGATGTTACGCCGCCAGACTGGGGCACACGCACGCGCACGCAAAGAGGGGGGAAGGGAGAGCTCGCGGCGTGTGCTTCCCCCCCTCTCAACCCACCCGCGCTCAACCCCTGATACCAACAAAAGGGGGCATTTCGGCTGCAGGAACCAGGAACAGGACCGGGTGGAAGGGGTAGAAAAATGGCCTCTGTAGGGAGGGAGTACTTTTCAGACCACCCTAACCCTTCAGGCTGGGGGAACATGCACTATATTACCAGAAGTATTCACTCGCCCATCCAAATCATCAAACTCAGGCGTTCCAATCCCTTCCACAGCCACAGGTGTGTAAAATCAAGCAAGGAATGGGTCGCTCTCCGGAGCAGATAAGAAATGTCCTCGCCACTAAATGTTCCACAGTCAGCTGTTTGTGGGATTATAAGAAAGTGGAACAACAGCAACCCGCCCACAAAATGGTAGGCCATGTAAAATCAGAGTGGGCCAAGCAGACGCACAGAAGTCACCACCGTTCTGCAGAGTCAGCAGCTACAGAACCTCCTAACTTCATCCCGCCTTCAGATTAGCTCAGGAACAGTGTAGAGAGCTTCGTGGAATGGGTTTCCATGGCCGAACAGCTGCTTGCAGGCCGTACGTCACCACGTGCAAAGCGTCAGACGCAGAGGTGCAAAACCTGCCGCCACCGGACTCTAGAGCAGCGGAGACGTGTCCTCTGGAGGGACGGATCTCTGCAAAGAGTGGGCCGACATCATATTAAACCCTGTGGATTAAGAATGGGATGTCACTCCTGAAGGAAGACAAGTGAATACTTTTGGCAATGCAGTGTACATGTTTGGTAGAATATTCCCAGCATGTTTTTATTTCTACTCTTTTAGACCCAGATCTCCTGGAGACGTCACAGGTTTTACGATGTCAAAAGTGAAAACGTTACCCGTTCACACGAGAACGCAAAACACATCGAATCCGCCGTAGTTTCCATGCCAGGTCACTAGCCGGCACTGTGGCTTTTATAACTGTTCTTTTGTTATAAGAAAATACGAGTAATAGTAATAGTTGCACAACTGTAACTGTAACTGTTCTGCGACACGCGCAGAACAGTTACATCCAAAAAGGCGAGCACACGTGCGTTTGCTGTTTATTTACTGCTGTTCCTGTAATATGATCAGTAAATAACAATATTACTGTTGTTTATGTTACTATTGCTGTTATGACACTGTTATTGTCTGTTGCTGGGCTAAAACTGGGACCCGAGGACCAAATTGTGTTCCACCTCATGTGATGGGAATGGCAATAAAATTTTCCTTGAATCCTTGAATTCAGGAACATGTAGACTGGGACTCTCATCAGACTTAGCAGCACAATCAGTTCTCTGCTGCCCGCCGTGGTCACTGTCGCCGAGCTGATCTACCGCAGCCGTCCGTAGTGCACACGTGCGATTTAACGTAAGTCACGTTTTCCCTTGAAGCAAAATCTTCCACTTTGAGACCTGGATTCAAAAAGCTTCGGTGCCAGAACAGGCAAAACGCCAAATATAAGCAATGAAATGCACTCTGGCAGCATGCATACATACATATATATATGCTTAGCATATATATGCTGCTAAGTTCCCTTTTTGTCTTTCACTTTTACCACAATCATACAAAACATCCAGAGCAGCGCAGCGCTCACATCCTCTATAGAAAAATGGATTAAAATAGTAAGTGTTCTGCAGCGGTCGGATGGTTATCCAGAGCCACATTTATCAATTGCTAATCAAGTAAATGTTAATAAAGAAAGCAACAATCTTCTCTTCACCATCTCCGGCTGTCCGCCGCTCCATCTCAACGCCACACTGACACAAACAAGACGAAGAATTTAAACATGTGTACCTCTAATTAAACCTAGTTTTGTGTTTTTCACTGATGTATTTGGACACGCGTGGCCTCTAGCATCCATGGGGGGGGGGGTGTTGCTGCAGCACCCTTCGCACCCCTACTTCCCACATCCTCGCCTACATTCGATAAACTCTGTAGGAGAGACAGCAGGTGTGACACGGCCTCGTGCGCCACCTGTCTCAAATGGCTGAATCACTTCCTCGCAGCGTGTCATCAGCTTCTGCAGGAGCTCGTTAATGAGCGTTTTACAGGTGCGTTGAAGCAGGTGAGTATCCAAAATATGAAAGGTAGAGGCTCCCCGGACCGGAGTTGGACTCCTCCGCTCTAAGAGCACGAGTTAAATCAACTTGGCAGAGACGTGTAAATAATGGATCGTGTTCAGCCTCATCTGTGGCTGCGGAGAGACAAAGCGAAAGCTTCCGTTGGCTAAACAAAGCGGCGTTTTAGATGTCAGGCTGTTTTTACAACGTTTACATTCCAGGGCACAAATTAATAACCGCAATCCCAATGAGCTCGAGTGCAAAGAATGACGGCACGTGTGTACGTTCTCACAGAACCGGTGTTACGAGGGCCCGCCGTGCCAAATTTATCCAGTGAAATATGTAAACAGAACAATGCAACCGGAGTGACTCTAATTGTGCCTCAGTGTGAAACAATCAGGTTCAGGTTAGCGTGGCTGTAAATCACAGCCTTGATTCGACAACGGGAGCTCCTGCAAGCGTCAAAGTGTGGATGAGTCAACGCGTGCGAGTGTTTTTAGTAAGCAAGAAGAATTCCTGCTGTGCAGAGAACCTACAGTAGAGTTATGGAGGCTGAGTCAGGGTTAAAAGGCTGTTCGAAAGCGTCTGAAGGTTCAGGAGAGCTTTGGTTGCATGCCGTCCTCACTGAGCGGTCCATGCTCCTGATCGCCGTGTGAGGCGCAGGATGCTGCGGGGAAACTGGATCCCCACCTGAGGCTGACCTCTCAGTCAACTTTAAGATAAACCAAACTTCCTGTCGCCCGTCCCCTGGTGTTCCCGTGGTGAAGTACTCTCATGTTTCGTAAGGGGCATCGCTGCAGCTTCACGATCAGGCAGTCGGACCGAAACAATACAAGATCACCGTGTTTCTTGTTGAATTCTAAACACAGCTTGGCCTTTAGCTGGCCTTTCAGAACAAAGTTACGCGGGAAAGATCAGATTAAAGTGGGCAGGTTTGCATTTAAAATCCTTTTTATTCATTTCATTTCCCAAAGTCTGTCAATCTGTGTTCTCGTTTATGGAGCTTTTGGTAAATTTGTTTAATTGCTGATGAATAAAGGAATTAAAAGCACCACGTTTAATGTAACCTGCCCCCCTAATTACTAGTTTTTTTCACTGTCTTACATTTCAATGTAGAAGTTCTGTCATTTAGTGACTCAAAACCTTTTGACTTCATATGTTTGTGAGCTTCAGGTTATGAGGAATTCGACATATGACATAAATTATGATTATTGTTTAATATGAACTCAAGAATCAACACACACAGACACTTCAACAAATGGTTTTTGACTTCAAACACCTTCATAAAAATGTAACCTCTGGGTGCACATTTTATTTGATTTCAAATCCACAATTATTCAAACACAATTATCCACGCAAACACGGAGGCTAAGTTGCACGTCACAAAGCACTGAATCTCTCCCAAAAAAATACTATCCGGGCAATGCCAGGAGCGCGCGTTTTAAAACGGAGGAAAACATGGACGACGTGGGAAGAAACACAAGGCGCTGCCGAGCCGAGCAGCGCCGCTCAGATCTTGTGGAAGTAGCAGGTGCTGCAGTGGCATTCTGTGTGGTTCCTCAGCGTTATGTCGCCAAACTTTGTCTGGAAGAAGAGGAAGGTAGGATTAGAGCCGGATGAACTGCCGAAGCAGATGTCAAACGTGTTTACATTGCAAACTTTTTAATCCCTGGGGAGAAAAAGGCAAAACAAAATCCAAATTATACCACTTCTTTAAGAGAAAATAATCAACGATATGTGCACTGAAATGTAACTCCTGTCTTTTGTGATATGAATGTCCCTGTCAAAATGTTAAGGTCATTTTTTTCCCAGGATATTTAAATGCATCAACAAATACCAGTTTTCTTTAGGTTGTGTCTTTTATTCTGAAATTCTCACACTGATTAGGTTTAATTTTCCTATTATGAACCTAAAATCTTCCAGAATACCATAACCTGACGTAAACACAACATATCAGCTCCTAATTATCTTACTTATAGAAACAGTTTAACTTTATATGTTAACATTATTGCACATGGATGGTCACATGTGCAACATAATGCTTGTTTTCAACGGGAAACAACATTTGTAGTTTTAGTATAATTACCTGAAAACTGCGATGTTATTATGTAGAAATGCAGAGCAACAAATAGTGTAATGAATACCAGATAAGAGAGACTTAGTGGAGTTTAAGGAAAGAGTAGCACAACACATAAACACCTAAATCTGCATTTTTTGGTTTCATGAGTGATATTATTTGCTTCCACAAACACCGACGCCCTTACCTCATAGCTGTGCTTTGCGACGCAGCACGTTGCCTCTGAAGTGATGTTCTTCGGGATCATCATGGTCTTCATGGACCCGAGGGGTGTGGGGTACGCCCTGGAGAAGCAGCAGCCCATGCACTGATAAATCGGGCGATCCCTCGAAAAAGACTTGTTCAATCTCAGCTTGCATTCCTCGCAGCCCACTGCAACAGACGACGGAAGGAGACGGCAGAAATTTACCAAAAAAGGGAGGCCTGGGTCTCTAAACGACACACGGACAGCTGTCAGCAGAACTCGGATAGTTACAAAAGCGGCCTTACTGCTTGACGAGTCAATGTTGGGGTACGATTCGGCAAGGTAAAGTAGAAAATACAACAGAAGAAGCGAGGCTCCATTGGGTTTTATGGAGAGCATGGTGGAAGCAGCAGAAACCTGGTGACACAGAAGCAGAGAGTTATCGAAGATCGGTTCGATCAGAGCAGGAGGAAGTCGCAGACAGAAGCGGAGCGTTACCATGTTGAGAGCAAGTTCCCCTTCATTGTGCCATCTGCGCGCAACTCCTTTATATTGAGGACTCATGCTTCAATTCATCTAATTTTATACCAGTGGTCTCAGCAACTTCCTGGATTAGAGGAAACCTACCAACCTTATCAATGATCTCGGTGATTCACTGGGTACTTTGCTCCCTTTTTCGCTAATCCCTTCAAAGCCCCAAAATAAAGAACAACAAGTCATGGAAACGCACAATATTCTTCCCCCATCCTGACTATGGACATTACATTTAATCCTCGGGGGTTTGTTACTTGGTAACAAAGAGTTGTTATTTTGTCAGGTCATGACAAAAAACATGTACCTTAATTAGGGATTGTCTTCAGCATTTCAGTTTACTGAGAAACCGTTTTTACAGGCCGTATTAGTGTTTAAAACATGATCTTAATAGCAAGAAGATAAAAAAAAGTGATTTTATTTGTTTAAATTGCACTAAACTTTGTATTGTTGTTTTGTCTTTCTTAATAGTTCTTTAAAAAAAAGTGTTTTTGGTTGTTTTTGACAACTTCAATAAAAAATCAATACAGTGGATTTAAACAAAACACTCAACATGGGTTTTACTTAAAATCATTTGCGGAGTTGTTATACTTCCAAGAAAAAAACTAATAAGGAGTATTAAAAAGGGAATATTTGTCTTTTGTCTGCTAGTTTTAGGTTTGATACAAGTTAAGATCATAGTTTGGCAAAAACTAAAACCATTCTTATTAAATTTAAGCAGGTTTAGCTTGTAAGCACTACAGGAGGCCAGTTATACGTAGTTTTGGATGTGCACATGATGGATTTGTGGATTTGTTTGTTTCTGCTATATTTTATATATTTGTCTTCCAGTCCAACAGCATCTGGAAAAGAGGTATGTCGCATTTAAAATCCCTCTCTGGTATTATTTATGCCTTCACATTTTTGTAAAACTGCAAACATAGCACATAAAACTCCACTGAACCCCTTTTGAAACTGTTGCTGGCTGTACATAATAATGACAAAAAAGACAAATAATACAGTTCAGTTGTGGACAAGTTTCAGAAGAGTTGAGAACATCTTACAGTGCAGAAAAAAAAACATGTAAATATGTGATCATTAGCAGTGTCAGTCAGGGATGTAATGTCTTTTAAATGCCGTAAAAATGATTCATTTAGTCATTTAGCAGAAACATCAAAACTAAAAATGTTTTGTAAACCAACAACATTAGGCCAGCATCGCTCCATCCACCCTGCGTGGGTAAAAGTTGTGGGTTTTTTTCCATCTTTGGAGCAATTTTAACTTGACAAATATCTTTGAAATCAACGGAAGAAAATGCTTATACGTTACAAAGATGTGACTGTCTTGATTTAACAAAGCAAAGGGGTAAAAATGTAACAATTCAGAAATGTTTTATGCAATCATTTCTATGGGTAGCAAAATAAAACAGCTCTGTGCTTGTGGGCTACGCACTCTTTACTTATGAAGTAATGCACAGAGTACTTACAGGTACTTAATGGTTAACACTCAGAGTACAGGGTACGTACATACCCTATGAGTACCCTGTAAGTATTGCAAATGTTTGTGTACCATCACCATTGGACCACCATCACTCCCTCCATCCAGTGTATGTAAAATCTGTGACTTTTTCCATCTTTGAAGGGATTAATCTTGACAGATATCTTTGAAATCAACAGAAAAAAAGTGCCTATATGATAAAAAAAAAAGTGACTTTCTTGATTTAACAAAGCAAACGAGTCAAATTTGAACCTTTCAGAAATGTGTTTTACGCCATCATTTCAATGGATAGCGATACGTACGACAGTAACTGAACTACCCCGTATGTTACTGTGAGAGTGGCACACACTGCCTCCCACTTTACATGTCACAGTTCAGCTGTGTACTTTAAAAAAAAATCACCTTCAAATGCCTTTTTCTGCCTCTGCGCTTTCGCATATGACAGATACAGACGATAGTTGCATCAAATAAAACAACCACAGAAGGTCAAGGCCACGTTTCTGTCCAGAGTGCTGAAGACAAGAAATGTCCTCTAATGTCTCAGAATTAGACGGAGGGGTGGAATCTATACAGGTTGTCATTTTAAGTGCTTTCGAAGCCTGTAAAAGCTCACTTTGGATTCAATCATGATCATCAATCATCAGGGCGGAAATGACTCGATCATAATAGCAAAGAAACGAACAACTCTTGAACATGGCCATCATCATACTTTAATATCAGGCTCATGAAAAAAAGGGTTTATTGGTTTTGGCAACCAGCTGTGGTTTTCCTCAATTTTGGCAACTATTTATGTCCAACCCGGGGATGGTCTGAATGAGAGCAGCCTTGAATAACTGAAGAGATTCATCCGATAGTATTCGTTTTTGCGTCCGTCCACCGCCAACATGTGAAATGTCAAGGATGAATATGAATTTCTTGTAGGTTTTATTCATGGCTTCTCTGTCGTGCCCACGTTCTGTGTCCTTGGTTGCGCTGGTGATAAATCCTCGGCCTGAAACGAGTGGGCGGAGGACAAGATGTTGCATCGCTGACACGCGTTTCCTTTTGCGTTATTTCAAAGTGCTCGCCAAGACAATGAAATCATTTCTAAGCGCCATTTTGATCATGGCAGTAGCAGCGTGTTGCTTTCTACTTTCTACCCCCCCCCCAAAAAAAAAAAAAAAAAAAAGAGAACTGAATTTCATTTGAGAGTTCATGCAAAGTTTATTGAAGCATAAAACGACGCGTTGCCTCAGCGCCCCTCTGTTTTCCGCTGACCTGCTTCACTATTGGCTTGTTTTATAAAACAAAGTGTGTTGGTAAGTTTCTAATCCCCTGCAGGTTCGTTAATAAGGCCAGATACCTAAACCATGTTGCAACCCTGGCCTTACACGTTCTCCGGTAAATGGATCCCTTTTGACTGAAGACAACGATGATTTTGACCCAAAATGCAGGCCAACTGTGGAGGCCTGCCCAACTTTGACCCACCTTCCACCCTCGACAAAAATGTACAACGCCTGTTCCTGTTCCTGCTGCTACGTTACCGCAGTTTTTTAATCGCCTGCCATCAAAAGGCGAAGGTGGACAATTATGCCTTTTGCCTACATTATTACACAAACACAAAATGCATTACACGCACAATATATATATTTTTTTTTCTCCATGACTGAGATGACTGCATCAGTGTGAGAGGAGTGACACAGTGTGGTTGAACACGGGACTTACTGTGCAACCTCCAAATACACTATTAGTTTCACATTATGCGGTCCTACCTCACGTTAAGATGAATATAAACATATATTTCACGACACACTGAAAAAAATGATTAATTGTTCAACTGTTTACTGACTGTGTGAAAAGAAACTGATGAATTATGAAACATTAGGCCCTCTGCTTATCCCGCCAAGGACCAAAAATAACACAAAAGAGCCCCCCCCCCCCACACACACACACACACACAATACATTGCCTATAATGTCCATTTGATTGAATCTTTGAATACATTACAGAGGCTTATGATTGTGATGTTGCAAGCTTAGTTTCTCACACGAATCACCCGTTTAATGTCAAATTTACTGCGTTCAGGGTCACGAGAGGTGAAGCATGTGAGCAACACGACGCACCACGAGGTCTCCGGACAGCAAGGCTGGAAAAATACAACAATGTTCGCGTGAATGTTTAATTTATAGCCGTCAGATAACCCGAACTTGCATTTGGCTGAAATGTAATGCTGTCATGTGGCAGCGAGAACCCGCCGTGGCCCGTTCATTTAGGCCCGTTCTTCAACTTCTTTTGTTATTGGAGCTGTGCGTTCAGATTCGGCTTCGCATCACTTTACATTTTACATTTCTTTGGTCATTCTGCGTCTCCAAAATCCCTTTGAGATCTCACACAACGACCGCCTCGTGCCTTGTTTTGTTTATTAAAATGAATCTGTGGCTATTTGGAGCATGTGCAAACATTATAAATAGATGGGAGCTCTGATCGGATCTATGCATCATTTTTGGATATGTTCTCTTTAGGTGATTTAGGGGGGAAATATCTTGTTTTAAATATATTTCTTAATATTTTCTATTATCTTTACATATTTCAGTTCTTTTGGAGCGTTTTGTTTGTGTTTAGGGGTTTTGATTCCACTTCCAGGATAAAACTAGGTCAATCCCTGACTAACACCCCCCTCCCCCCGTGCTTGGAGGTCCATCCATTCATCTCTATTGATATCAGTGAATTTTAAACTTCACTTCTTCGTCGGCTAACAAAGAAAGTGCGCGCTAATTTTTTTTTTTTTTTTTGCAGCTCGTTCGCTTAAAGAAACTACGTTTAGGCTGTTGCGCCAAGCAGCTATCGCGAAATGAAGCGTTTTCTTTTGTAAAAAAAAAAAAATGTACTCCAGTGTGTAAAATATGACGGATGCTGCAGCTGACCTGCCGCTCGGCTCCAAAATGCATACAAGGCAAGCCCGTGCAGCGCTGTCCAAGAAACCCCATACACGAGACAAAACTCGAGGCGTGAACGTGGCAGCCATTTTACATCATCAACAGTGAATGACTGAAGTCGGACCAGTGCCGGGAGTTTTACACTTTTTCTCTCTTTTAAATATCACATTTATCTTCCCGTGTTATCAGCACTATACACATTGGTGTGCCTGCGGCAGGTAGGGCGAATGCTTCCGATCCGTCCCCTGAATGTTGCCTTGTCGAGCGCTGAAAACTCCGGGACCGTGCGGCGCTGTTTCAAACAATGTGGGGGAAACTGGTGGTGGTTCAGTTCTCCAGACCGGCTTTTTGAAAATGGACTCTTCCTATGTGGCGGCACGTTGACGAGCCACGCACCCAGCGGGCTGAAGTTTTAGCTCCCGGCGCTCCGTCGGGTCCGGTCAGATGTTAAAAGTCGGGCTTTTTGCGTTTTGGCAGAGCCCGTGCCGAAAAAAAACGACGCTCTAACAATGGCCTCACTGACACTCCGTTCGAATTAGCATGCTAGCTCCAGCTAGCTCATTTTGACAGATCGTGGAGCTGACACGCTCATTGTCATCTTGTGGTAATAGGACCGGGCGAGCCTGACATATTAAACGAGGCTGGTGGTCGTGTCTTACTGTCGTGGGAACAACAAAAAAAATCCTCCCCTCTTTGTACGAAAACAACAACTCTAGCTCTCACGGCGAATGCACATAGCAGTGCCATGTTATTGTCCCGATAATGTACCATTAGCCGTGCACGCTAGCCGGCTAGCTGGCTAACATCGTTCGCGACTCTGTCCCTGCCCGCTAAATCTAATATCACCAATATATAGGGGGTAATAAAACAACTTTTAACCCTCTTAAACACGTTTCCTTAATAAAAGCTCGGCATTGATTCGCATATAAGCTAGTCGCTTTTGTGTAGCTAGCAGCGATGTTTTAACCCAAGAAAAAGCACGTGTTTATAAGATTGATTAGCAGACATGGAAAAATGGACTCCTTCTCTTTGAGATGATAAACTGGGGGAAGTAATGCAGGCCCAGAACATAAAATTGTCATTATCTTGCTTAGGAGCTGGATGGATTGGGGGGAAATAAAAAAAAAGAACAGTTTTATCCAATCTGCTCAGGTTATTAAGGTATTAATGCTCTGAATCAAAACAAAAGAATGGGAGCTGCAATTGGTAGGAAGCATTATATGATGTGTGCTAAATAAAGTGTCAATAAATTAATATGGAAGGGTGTAATTTAACTTACTAGTCAGTGATTCGCACACTCTGAACACGTATATCAGCTATCGAGCCTGTGCTGAAGTCAGCACAGAGAGGCTAACATGCAATTAAGGGAATATAAGAGACAAGGCAGCTACTGAGGACCTGGGTTTAGGGAGAGGGAGGAAAAAAAAACACATCAGAATGCAGTTTTTCTGTCTTTGTAATACACAGCGTTATCTGTGGGCTGCTCTATTTGTGCATCGTCTGTCTTTGTGTACAGTGTTTGAGTGTCTACATCCAAGTTTGGGGCTTCTTGCAAGCTGAAAGTTGCCAGTAACAAGTCAAGATAGTGAAAAGTTTCCAGACTGAGCGGCCACAAGGCTTGTCTTTGCTTTGCACGTGTCAGCGTAATCTGTTTTTAACAATTTGGACTGAAAAATTACCCCACTCCATGCATATATGTTCAAGTAATTTATTTATTGTTTGTTTATTTTCTAAAAGTTTCTTTTCCCCGAATGATTTCGCTCCCCAAGTCTGAGACTTTACACTTTCTTGAACACGTCCAAAGTCTTGCCCTTGACTCAGATTAATTTGGCTCGTTGCATTTATACAGATTTCTGGAGACATGGCCACAGAGCATATAAATGGAAATGGTCCAGAAGAGCCAATGGACACCTCTGCTGCAGTTACCCATTCTGAGCACTTCCAGACTTTATTAGAAGCTGGTTTACCACAGAAAGTTGCTGAAAAACTAGATGAAATTTACATAGCAGGTAAGGTATTATCAATGCACTTGCATATCCAAAATCTGCAGTTTTTTCTGTACCGATCCATGCATGTATTGTCATTTTATCACATTTTTGAAATGGGGGAAATTGAGATCTTGAAGCAACTTTTTGTGGTTTCCAAACAAAATGGGTACTGCAGTGCTTCAAAATATAAAATTAAACATATTATCAATGTGAAATTGAAAAGGGTTTTTAAAAAAATTACAGCATTTGCATCCCCAACATGGTGTCTTGTTGAATGAATCGTCTCTCCTCTGCAGTATTTTGATAAATATTTCTTAAGTTTTTTTTTTCTTGTTGCCATCCTCTTTTTGAACTTTGGATACACGAGTAAATATTCGCCACTTTAGACACGTTGGTTTCTTGGCCACGTCCAGAAAAACTTCTGGTTTTCTGGCCTTCGGGCCAGATGGGACCGAAGCAGAAACAATGGCGCCAGCTGTACAGTACGCGGCCGCCCCAGACAGGTGATGGCCCCTCCGTACAGGAAAATGTAGACCAGCTCGTTTAAAACTCCCAACCTCAGTACAAGAGGGGCACTGGCAGATCAAGTTGCACTGTCACATCTGTTGTTAATTCTGCTCGATAAAGTTAGACATTAACTGAATTTGGTTTCATCTAACTGACCCGTGGCACCCCCCTCACCCCATTAAATTTTCTTTACTCATCTGAGAAATATCTGCATGTAAATTATAGTTTGATCATTTTGTGTAAACCGTAAATAATTAAACCTTCTAGTATCTATTGTTCACTAATTTTCCCCCCTATGTTTTGTCCGACCTTCAGGTTTGGTCTCGCACAGTGATTTAGATGACCGAGCGATCGAGGCCCTGAAAGAATTCAACGAAGAAGGTGCTCTCCAAGTCCTTTTGCAATTCAAGGACAGCGACCTCTCACATGTTCAGGTATGCATAACACAGATCAGTTCTGATATTACTGAGAACAGAATAGTTAGGGGTTTTTTTTGTTATTATTATTAGACTGAAAAGTTTGTTTTTCTCGCAGAACAAAAGTGCCTTTCTTTGTGGCGTGATGAAGACATACAGACAGAGAGAGAAACAAGGGACCAAAGTGTCAGACACCAATAAAGGACCAGATGAAGCCAAAATCAAAGTAAGAATGGATGCTTTTAGCAATTAAGTCTAATGAAGCACTGGATTTTTTTCTGAATTACATATTTATTTTTAGAACCAAATGTGGATCTCAAAGAGGAAAATGATGATGCTTTTCTTGCAGGCTTTGCTGGAGAGGACTGGCTACACACTCGATGTGACAACGGGACAGAGGAAGTATGGTGGTCCTCCACCGGAGTCTGCCCACTCAGGGGGACAGCCCACCATCGGTACAGAGGTATAAAAAACGTTTACAGATGGAACAAAGTTCTCAAATTACAAATTGTTTTTTTTTTCCTAATGCAATCGATTATGGTGTCCGAATGATGTTGTCTTTAGTAACCACGGTTACAGCGATAGCTTACAGCTCTTCTAAAAATGTCACCTATTGCTCACGTTTTGAAATAAACTTTTGTCCTCACACAGCGTATTTCCTTGTTTCCAACCCAATAGATATTTGTAGGTAAAATCCCCAGAGACCTCTTTGAGGATGAGCTGGTTCCACTGTTTGAGAAAGCTGGCCCCATCTGGGACCTGCGCCTGATGATGGATCCTCTGAGTGGTCTTAATAGAGGCTACGCCTTTGTCACTTACTGCACTAAGGAAGCTGCACAGCAGGCTGTTAAATTGGTACGTCTGCTCTGCTGCAAGGATGACCAAACACACAAAAGACTTGTTTAGTAACGCACCACTCATGTCACACGTGCAGATGTATTGGTATAAATGTTTTCTGATAAAGTATACAGTATAAAGTATACAGATGCAGCATGGCCACCATAACTAGCTGTAAGCTTGACAATACTGGCTTGCTCTTTCTTTATTATTTAAACCTTTTTCTCTCCATCCGCAGTGCAACAACAATGAAATTCGACCAGGTAAACACATTGGCGTATGCATCTCTGTGGCCAATAATAGACTGTTTGTTGGTTCCATCCCCAAGAGTAAAACAAAAGATCAGATTGTTGAAGAATTTGCAAAAGTTACAGGTGAGTTAGCACCACTCCTTGGTAGTTTTATTTTTGGTCTCTCTTTGCTACATTTTAGTGATTGTTATAGCAGTTTTTTGCAATCTGACTGTATGTAAACTAAAAATAAATCTTTCAAATTGATCTTTTTGAACCTCATGTTAAGTATTTGATGCTTTGCCTTTGCAGTGGAACTGCAGGGAACTTTTTGATCGGTTTTCTCCAAAACAATCGTCTTGCTCTTTCTCAACCTGTCTCCCCTTTTTTTTTGTCTTAATAGAGGGTCTAAATGATGTCATATTATACCACCAGCCAGATGACAAAAAAAAGAACCGAGGCTTTTGCTTCCTGGAGTATGAAGACCATAAGACGGCGGCTCAGGCTCGCCGCCGACTCATGAGCGGCAAGGTGAAGGTGTGGGGCAACGTGGTCACTGTGGAGTGGGCTGACCCCATCGAGGACCCAGATCCAGAAGTCATGGCTAAGGTGAGAAAGTTTTAATCTCGGTTACATAACCAGCAATGTTGCTTTTTAATTCAACTGTCTTGTTTGCAAGAAAAAAAGCCCAAACATCTCTCTCCCCCCCCNTCAAGGTGCTGTTTGTGAGGAACTTAGCAAGCACTGTTACAGAGGAAGCGCTTGAAAAAACATTTAGTCAGTTTGGCAAGCTAGAGAGAGTGAAAAAACTGAAAGACTACGCCTTCATTCACTTTGAAGAAAGAGACGCTGCTGTGAAGGTAAGAAACGGTGTTCGCAAAACAAACAAGTATAATGGAAAGGCACTCGGGTTTCTCGTAGGGGTGAGAGCATCTAAGAAACTCTGATGTCTTTGATTCTCTCGCAGGCTTTAGCTGAGCTTAATGGCAAAGACCTCGAAGGAGAGCACATTGAAATAGTCTTTGCCAAGCCCCCTGACCAGAAGAGGAAAGAACGCAAAGCCCAGAGACAAGCTGCCAAAACACAAATGTAAGCAAGAACAATCCGAATCGAACTCAGTTAAGCTTCCTAGAGCTCTTCTGGTAGATAAAACAAGAAGGTTTAGTTGTTTAAATTATGTTAGCACCACTTGTTAAGGTATAAGACGATTATATTGAGGTATTTTTATCAAGTGTGATGCTGAATCTACATATTTTCCTCAGGTATGATGAATACTATTATTATGGGCCTCCCCACATGCCACCCCCCACAAGAGGAAGAGGAAGAGGTGGGCGCGGAGGTTATTCTTACCCTCCCGATTATTACAGCTATGAAGACTATTACGATTACTATGGATATGATTACCACAACTACCGGGGTGGCTACGACGACCCCTACTACGGCTACGACGACTTCCAAGGGTCTGGAAGAGGGCGAGTGGCGCGAGGCGTGCGGGGAGGCGTGGCTCAGACCAGAGGCCGTGGCGCCGTCTCCACGAGGGGCCGGGTGGGCTTCACTCACCGAGGAGGCCTCGGAACAATCAGAGGTGAGCGTTTGGCAAAAATCAAACCGGGTGCTCTAAGTGGCTCGCTTTAGTTTGAGTCCCGTCTTTTTCAGCTGCGAGAACTCTGACCACTAAGTGCAGGGTGGGGGTGGGGGGTATATTTTGTGAGGAAGAAAAGCGGAGCGTTTAAAGCAGCGAAGGGATCCAAATGTAAATCAAAGCAGCAGAAAGCTTTAAAGATGCTTTTTTTTTTTTTTTTCTTGTACGTTCCTCTTTCAGAACAGAAAGGCCGTCTGCAGATGAATTGTGTTTAAAAGGAGCCAAGCTGTAACAGAACATTAACTTAAGTCTAAGTTTTCATTATTTTGTTTTCTGTTCTCCGGTCCAGCAGGGAAACGGGGCCGAGGGCGGTCCTGACCTGTCACAGTGGATGCTGACTTGATGTGTGGGGCTACACCAGAAGCTGCAATGGATGTTGAAACAACAAGCGCGACGAAAAAGGTCCAATGATATTCCAGCCTTACAAGAAGAAGCGTCTCCCCATCTCCTTTTCTTTCTTTTTTTTTTGTTTTTGTTCTTAGAAACTGCCACCTTAAAAATTGACCAGAGGATTCTGACTACACTTGCCACAGCCTCTTTGCCCTTACTCCCCATACGTTGCCCTGTTTTTCAGGGCTCAATGAATTGCCCTTACAATCTGCCCCTTCCCTGTCCCCGAACATGCCATTTTTAAAAAGAAAAGAAAAAAAAATAATTATTGAAGAAATTGCACTTTTTAAGTTCTTAGGTTTGAAGTGGCTCAAACGAGCTTGATACTATTGTATATTTTTGTGCTAACTGCAATTTTATTGTCGGAATATCCATGTTATCGTTTGATCTGGATGTTTGAAATAGAACATTTGCAGGGTTTTAGGGTGTACCCACCTGGCATGGATAAGTCAGGCATTCCAGGAAAGTGGTTCTTTTAAGAACTTGTCTTTAAAGGGTTGGTTGACTACCTCAGTACAGAGGACTAAACTACCCGGCCTGTACTGTAAATAGGGAAACTATATAGATGAAAGCAGGGCTTGTTTTCATACAAAATATGCACAAGAGCTGCAGCGCAAAAACGATGTACTTAATGTAATATACTCCTTTTAGCTGCAGCTCTGCAGACTGCAAACAGTCAAGCTGGGCATGCAAAGCAATCTCATATGATGAGTCTAAACAAGCCCTTCTTTTATCCTATTTTGAACTGAATTAGCTGCCTTGCTTCTTCAGCGTATGTAGTTACTGGTTGTATAGTTTTCTCGGAAAATGTTACGTTTTGTAAAGGATTAAACGTCACAGGCATCCAACTGCCTTTGACTTAAAAAAAAAAGAAAGAAAGAACGAAAGGCAACACAGAATAAAGCCCTGCAGTGTCCCTTTTTGCCACTGTATTGTTCCAGTGGGTTTTTTTATTCATTGAACACATTTTACATCAACAATAATGTCAAGGAATAGAATCTAATCCCTCTTGTGAGATCATGGTAATCAAGAATGATCCCTTCCTCGCTCACGAGGCAGCAGCTTTTTAAAGATCCCTGAAGTGAGCCTTGACGGACGGCTGACTGAATTGCCATATTTTCCAGTCAGCGGGTGTGTGTGCCTAACTTCAGCTGCCACGGTTTGGTGAGGGGTCCGAGTCCCGCAGTGGTAGAAGGGATGCTGCAGTGAACGATTTGTTTCCAAGTACTTATAGCTTAAAGGAAACTGTTCTTCAATCTCAGTTTTCTATACAGTTAACTCCCTCAATAAAAATCATAACAACCACCTTTTGGAGAAAAAAAAAATGTTAGCAGTTTTAAACTGTTGTTGGTGGCCAACAACATTTTTTGCATTCCTGCAAATAAATTGTTTTATACTGTAAAATGGAGGTGAGTGTAACTTATTTTTGTAATAAAGTTTTTGATTTCTATCTGTGTCTTACTCTTTGGATAAAGTCACAAGGTGTGAAAACTCAAGGTTTTTTCGCTTGCCTGCTGTGCAGCGCGATCAAAATCAGAAATAAGTTGGTATATATTTAATCCTGAATCCTAATCAGACCGGCAAAAGTATCGGTAAGTCGCAAAAATCCTAATTTATATCTAGAGAGCAGCAGTTTTGATGCACAAACTTCAATTTAGTAAAAGTAAATAAAGGATTTACAGATTATCCTCAGTTCCTGTAATGACTTGAGTAAACAGGATAAAAGTAGCTGTTTTTGTTGTGTGTACATAATACATAAATGTGATTAAATTATAAGAAGGGGAGCCTCACTTGTCCCACAGACTGTTTATTAGCAAATAGAAGCGCCATTTTGAATTTTTTGTTTACTGACATTTCTAGTTTTTATTTTCTTACCCAGCTCACATATTGCCTTTTATGTGAGGTAATTTTGGATACATTTTGCACATTTTTTGTTTGTATTATGTCTCTCTTTGGGGGTTTATAAAGTTTATTTATAAAGTAGGACAAGGGGGGGGGCAAACTCTTCTTCGGCTCCTGGATTTGTAACTGCTGCTTAACGGTAACCATAGCAACGTCACCTCCGTAGCCAGGAAATATAACGGAAACAAAGTTTTTGTTTCCGTTTTCTTGTAAACACGTACAAAACTAAAGCTGTCATATTCCTGTGTGTGGTTTATCGGTGTCGATATGTGAGGAGTTAATTGTCAATGTCAACACAAAGAAAGTCGAGTTTTTTGCGTTTTCTTTCGATGTTCTAAGCTAGCAAGTCAACAAAATTGTCCAACTGTCGCCACTAGCTACACCCTCAGCGACGTCAGGGTACGTAAATATCGCTTTTTTATTATTCGGCTAATAAATATAATGCGGTTGCATTAGAACTACAGGAGCCAGCAGCTGTTGCAGCGGAGGTGACATCACGAAGCTCCCAGCGCTGACAGCAGAAACCTTTGCCCCCCCCCCTCCTCCACCCCCTGAGCGGACAGCGGTGTCAGTGAGCACCGCGGCCATTAGCCTTCGTCAGTTCGCCCCACGGCCGATGCTGTGCCGTTAATCCCCCACCATCACCTCCTCCTCTTCCTCCTCGACACAGCTGGAAGCGGTCACCACGCCTGTCTGAGCGCTGATAACCCAAAACGGGCTGCTTTTGTGTCTTTCTCGCGCAACTTGGTGATGGCGCCGCTAACGGACTTCAGTGATAAAAGCAAAACAAAACAACAGCCTTAATGTCGGCCGTAAATTACGCGGTAAGTTCCCGCAGAGGACGCAGATTATAAGCAGCTGCTGCTTGTGTTTTGATTAGCACGTTTGCATTTTGTCGTTGCTCGTTTTTCCCCTTCATCAGTGATAATGAAGCAGGGCTAACGCTGACAGCCGAGGATGCCGCGCGTCAGGGCTTTCCTGCAGCTGATAAGGCAAAGGGTGAAGCTGGACCGGGTCAGAGAACTGGGCCGACAGTATCCGGTCTTCTGCTTCCTGCTGCTGCTCTTGTTGCTGTCCACCGTGCTTTTGAACCGGTAGGTTGAACTCTCCCACATGGTTCACATCCCTGAAACCAGTCTGCGCTGACTGCACCGTGGGACTTTTTGTTTTCACAGATACATCCACATCATCATGGTGTTCTGGTCCTTCCTGGCTGGAGTCGTCACCTTTTATTGTTCGTTAGGACCCGAGTCCCTGCTGCCCAACATCCTAGTCTCTATAAAGCCCAAGTCCAAGGTGGGTCGCAGCTTTAAACCTAGTTAAAAGAGGAACACAGCGGACTTGGAGCTGTCCTCTTTAAAACCCGGCGTCATACAGGTACATCTCAGATTAGATCGTGGACATGAGGACATCTCAAAGAGCCTGCTGGTATCTTTGTGCAATAGCTTGCAGAATTCGAGACGTACCTGTGCGCGTTGTTTTCCTCCTGCCGCCGGACTTGACCTGCACCGTTTGTTTCCCTTCTCAGTCGTTCCAGCAGGAGCTGTTTCCACAGGGCCACAGCTGCGCCGTTTGTGGGAAAATCAAATGCAAGCGACACAGGTGAGTGACCCCATCGCTGCGGAAACACCCGTTCACGCCAACGACGCAGAATATGTTGCATCTGAGTGATACTGTAAACATCATCATCATCGTGCTGCTGCTTGGGTGGGGTACATACAGAAAATAAGGTTTTAATGTCGAAGCAGACAGTTACGGAATGTTAATGTTGCTCTGCATAGAAAATACTCTGATTTATTTATTTTTTCTTCTGTTTGCCAGACCGACCTTGTTGCTGGAAAACTACCAGCCGTGGCTCGACCTGAAAGTTCCCTCCAAAGTGGATGCTTCTCTTTCAGAGGTAACAAATAAGCGAACAAACGAACAAATATACTAAACTGCTCAGAAATGTCACTTTTTTTAATGTTGAAACAGATCCTGGAGCTCGTCTTGGAAAATTTCGTCTACCCCTGGTACAGGTACGGCACTTTAACGTCCGTGTTTTGTTGTATTACGTGACGGCGATGAATTAAAAATGGTTGGATGTTTTTCATTTTTAGAGACATCACAGACGACGAAGCGTTCGTCGACGAGCTGCGAGTGACTCTGCGCTTCTTCGCGGCCGTGTTGGTCCGCCGGACTCAGAAGGTGACGACAGCGAAACCTCGGGGGCGCCCCGTCAGCCAAACATGTCAGGGTTCTACGTTCTGCTCTCTCTGTCTCTCAGGTGGACGTGGCGTCCCTCATCACCAAAAAGCTTCTCCGGGTTTCCATGAAGCACATAGAAATTATCAGCAAAGCGAGGCAGAGAGGTACGTTGGATTTCAGCATTTCAGCTTCCACCTTTTTTTATAAAATAAAGCCGGATATTTTTACTCTCCTTCCTCTGAGCAGTAAAGAACACGGAGCATCTCCAACAAGCTGCCCTGGAGGAGTACGGCCCCGACCTCCACGTGGCCCTTCGTAGCCGCAGGGATGAGCTTCTCTACCTCAGGAAGTTGACCGAGATGCTTTTCTCTTACATCCTGCCACCCAAGGCTGTAGACTGCAGGTTGGTAAACGACACCACTCCCTCCGCCTCCTCGCACCGGACGAAAACGGACAAGCGTTGTTCTTTACTCCCGTTTGGTTTCGTTTTTGTTGCACCTCCCCAGGTCTCTTTCTCTCCTGATCAGAGAAGTCCTGGCTGGTTCGGTCTTCCTTCCCTCAATGGACTACTTAGCCGATCCTGTAAGTGCAGACACTCTTAAAATATAAGCCTTTTTTAAAAGCAAATAATATGATAAACTAATTTGTCTTTTTTTTTAATCTTACATTTCAGGACACGGTGAATCATTTAATACTGATATTTATCGACAATTCTCCTGTAAGTTTAGAACAAAGTTCAGCTCTATTTGTTTATGTTGTTGACAAGGGATTTATAGATTTAAAAAAGTAAACTTTTTATTTATTTCCCCTTTAGCCTGAAGAAGCCACAGAGCCCTCTTCAGCAATGGTTCCGTTTCTGCAAAAATACTCTGATTTCCGCAACAAAAAGCCCTCGGTAAGTGAACGCGGCGATGAGAGAGTTCAAGATGAAAATGCTTTGAAACTTGGAGAGGTGTTTGATGCTGTCGCTCAAGTAGAAATCTTGTAAAAATGTCCAAACCTTGCTGCGTCCGTCAGCTGCTCTTGCTTTTGTTGTTTTTCTTGCGTCAGGTGCTGAAGCTGGAGCTGAAGGAAATCCGAGAGCAGCAGGATCTCCTCTTCCGTTTCATGAACTTCCTCAAACAGGAGGGGGCCGTCCACGTGCTCCAGTTCTGCCTCGCCGTCGGTGAGTCCGCTCCGTTCACACCTGGACGAGAGCTCCATCTCTGAAGTGTGACAAAACTCGCTTTTTGTATTTACTCCTCGCGCGCCGACTCTGTCCCGTCTCGGCTCCCCAGAGGAGTTCAACGACAGGATTCTGTGCCCGGAGCTGTCGGACTCCGAGAAGCTGATGCTGCACGAGGAGGTGAAGAAGATCTACGAGACCTACTGCCTGGACGAGAGCATCGACAAGATCCGCTTCGACCCGTTCATCGTGGAGGAAATACGAAACAGTACGGCAGCTCCTGCGTCTCCGACAAGCTTGCACGTCTGCTAACCGGGCCTCGTTTTAATCATTCCTACGAACAGCTCTCTTCTTTTTCTGTTAAAAGTTCAACCTGTTGCTGGAAGACGAGACATTAGGGCTCAAAATGGAAATGACTGAAATGCTAAAAAGAGCGAGGGGTGGTGCTCAATCCTTTAAATGATCCAAAAACAAACAAACAAACATACAGGCTCTACTAATCCTCTCTTTTCTTGTTTTGGGGGCGTTAATTATTTTCCTTATCAAACATACAGGCCTTAAAAAGTGTCTGCAAAGATCAGAAATTGACCTTAAATGTTAACTGGCTGCTCAGATCCCTTCCTGTTTCCATTCCGTTTTCGTCCTAAAATTTGCCTAATGTCCCCAAGTGTGTTTTTTTTTTTTTAATTGTATGTTATTTTTTTATTTCAGTTGCTGAGGGTCCGTATGCAGACGTGGTGAAGCTGCAGACCATGAGGTGCCTGTTTGAGGCCTACGAGCACGTGCTGTCCCTCCTGGAAAGTGTTTTCACGCCCATGTTCTGTCACAGCGATGAGGTTCGTGTCTCCAGCAATGACTGGAACCGCTGTGTCTGTGCGACGCCTGGCCGCCTTGTTTGGCTTTACAGAGCTTAAACAAAAGGAAAAATGCTAGTTTTACACAGATTTATCATTCGTACCTTCACCCGTTTTAGCTCAGTGTCTGCACAAGTCGCGGCTCATTCGGAGTCCGATGACTCGGCTTTTATCTTCGGACCCCGTCGTCTGCGCTGAACGCGCTGCCGTCCAATGAGCCTGACGCCAAAGCTGCCGAACCGAATTTTACCCCACGGAGACAGCTCCTGTGTGACTCGTCTGGAAAAATATTCTGTCACTGTTTGTTTCTGCCCTGAAATAAATGGCAACAATGATTATTACCCAGGCTTGAAAAAGGGCTCCGTATGGAGAAGAAACGTGTTGAAATTTGGCCTCGTGTTAGTCTCCCCCAGAACTTCACTACTGACGTCTTCTTTTCCTCCGTCTCCCTGCAGTACTTCCGACAGCTTCTGAGAGGAGCCGAGTCCCCGACCAGGAATTCCAAGATGAGCAGGTAGGTTTATGTTGGCTTTTTTTTTTTTCATTTTTGGACCAAAAAGAAAAGCTCAGAGTAACATCACTTTGATCGCGTTTGCAAGAAAATAAAAACACGAGAACATTTCAGCACACGTCGAGTCAAATTTCATTTGTTTGTAAGCAGAAAATGAATCTAACGTGCATTTCTTTCTGATAGCTTCGCCACTTTTTTTTTATTTTAATTTTTTAAAAGTTACGCCTCCCTTTGTCCCCAAAGGCTCTGCAGTTTTAATCTACATTAATGACGTTAAATTTTGGCTCAGTCCGGTCTAAAACTGGCTGTAAATTAGCTGTAAAGTCGGGGGGGTGGGGGGGGTGTTGAATCTGTGTTTTCCATCACGAGTAACTCCCTGTGCATGTTGTTGCAGAGCTAGCCTCAGTTTGGATGACATCCGGTGAGTATGAGGCAATCGGTGACTGGCTTAGCACGCAAAAAACAAAAACAAATTGCACTTCATTCGTGCCTCGAGAGGAGCAGTGTGCGACTTCCATTGCTGAGTAAATTCACCGTGGCCTGGACTCTCTGTACGCCGAGGCTGCTCCGATAAATGAGCATGGTTACTAACTTTAAAATGTGTTGTTTTTGTGTCGGTTTTTAAATCCAGTATGCAAATGCGTCAAGAGGATGATTTTAAGAAATGTGACCCTTCGCTAACCATAGCATGACTCATCAAGAAATCAACAGGAATGATGGTTTAATGGTAACAAAAGCAGCTCGTTCTGAAGGCTGTCTCCATAGCAGCATCGATACTTTTCCTCCTAACGTTAGATAATAAATTTTATCGTTGCGTTTACTGGTTCCCGCTTTCCGTCTGTGAGCAAAAACTCCCTCATGTCTGCGGCTGAGACAAACCCAGTCGGCTCAGCTTGTTTGTCCGCCTCTTTCCCCCCATCTGTGTGTGCCCCCCCCTCCCCTCCGTGCTGTGTCCACTCTGACTGACCATACCGCCCGCCCCTGATACCTGATCCGATCCACGGTCCTCTTCCGCCGCTCGCCCGCGGCGGAGGTGGGTGGGGGATGTGACCCTGCTCTTGCTTATAGCTCCTGGGACTGGAGCCCCGAGTCCCCGTCCTCACTCGTCACCGCCTCCGGCAGCTCTTCACCTGCATCCTTTAACTCCCTCCATGCCCAGTCCACGTTCACAAACTTCCCATACGGCTCGCTCTCCCACCGCCACCCGTCGCCCAAGTAAGTCGGGGTCCATCCGTGTGTGTCAGTGCCTTGTGATGTCATGCCGA
>NC_051439.1:11507830-11520076 GCF_001649575.2 Kryptolebias marmoratus
CCAATCCATTTGACCCCAGTCCCAGTCAGATCCCTGCATGGTAGGCCAAATGCATGGAAGCCTTTTTGATTTGTCACGTGTGCCGTTTTCATCTTGGCTGTGAGCAAAGACTTGAAATGATTTTTAACAACGCAGTGACTGCTCCGCCTTTTTCTGCCTAAAACGATCACAATACTTCTGCTTTCAGCAAATTTGCAATCCCTTTCAGATAAGACGTCAAGTCCGCGTTCACTGCTTTGTGGTGTGTGGTTTTGTTGTTGTTGTTGGTCCAGACGTGCTTTATCATCTCAAACTTGAGGCCTTCAAAAGGTGACCGCAGCCACGCCGCACCGACGCAGCGTGCCGCTTTTTTAAATTTTTTTTATTTTCCTCCGTGCCTCCTCCCTCTGCATGAGCTCCACTAAAGCACGCCTTTTGCCTCCGGTTGCTCAGTGTCCTCCCTGTCCGCGCCGCAGGAACACGTCCAAGAGGGGCGAGTCCTTCGCGATCAGCCGCATTGGCAGCAAGATCAAGGGGGTGTTCAAGAGCACGACCATGGAGGGCGCCATGCTGCCGTCCTACGGGCTGGTGGAAGGAGAGGACGATATGGTGAGACGCTGACGTGAACGGGTTCCTGATCGTGTGTGTGTGTTCAATGTGGTTACAACTAGGTCAACCTGGGTTTAGTGCTTAAATAAAATTTAGTGCTTAAATAAAATTTAAAAATCAGGAGTCCTTTAAAGTTTATCAAGAACACCGTAGCCTCAATGGAGCACGGTGTCGGCAGTATCATGGTGTGGAGAAATATCTACCATTAGCGCTGCTCGGGAAATTGATCAAAAGTAAAACAAATGATGACTAACGCGACATGTGGACGGATTTTTCAGGAAATGGTTTCAGATTTTCGGAAAATTGAGAATAAAGTAGGCGAAGACTTCAACTCCCTTCGCTTCCTTCCCTCCGTTCCAGGTGGAGGAGGCCATGATGGTGCTGGAGGACGACTCCCCCATGGAGGCGGTCTCCACCCCCAGCACGCCGCGAAACCTCTCGGCCTGGAGCATCACCATCCCGTACATCGACTTCTACGACGACGACGTGAAGCGGGAGAGGATCCCCGTGTTCTGCATCGACGTGGAGCGCAACGACCGGAAAGCAGGTACCTCGTTGTCGTTATTTTTTTTTTCTTTTCTTCTCTTTAAATCTCACATGAAGGCTGTTGATACTATTTGTGTATTGGCATCTAGCCCTGCTAAAATATGATATTCATACATTAACTTGCTTGACATCCTGCTGGGGAAAGGACAGGAAGAGTGGATTTGGGGCTAAATAAGAATGAGATTAAAAAGGTGTTTTTATTATATATTTTTCTGCAGTGGGGCATGAGACTGAGCACTGGTCTGTGTACAGAAGATATCTGGAGTTCTATGTCCTTGAATCAAAGCTCACAGAGTTTCATGGTAGGTTTTCTGCCTTTACACTCCTCTTTTTTTTAATTTTTTTTTTAGCATTTTCAATGAAATGGCTTCAGTTGAACCCAGAAAACCTAAAACCTACAAGTGAGCGTGAATCATAGGAGCTTAACGGCCTCTGTTGGAATGTAAAACGAGGTCCTTTCCAAACGATTCTCTCCGCAGGATCGTTCCCGGACGCCCAGTTGCCCTCGAAGAGAATAATCGGCCCCAAGAATTACGAGTTCCTGACATCCAAGCGGGAGGAGTTCCAGGAGTATCTGCAGGTAGGTAACCTGGTGATGGGGGGTCGAACCCGTCGTCATCAACTTGAAGCGACTCTGGATCTCAAAAAAATAAAAAGAATGTAAAACTTTGAAATGAAGACGCAGTCAGCAGGTTAGAGTTTAAGAATCGAAAAGCTGCTCTGCTTTTATCTATTTAAACTGATCAAAAGGTTTTGATAAATCATCTCCATCCCATAAATAAATCATCACAGCATCCCGCCCTTATATAAGGTGCTGATGCACCTGCCGGCTTAGACGGGGTTTCATTATTTCCTATTGATGGCGTAACAGAGGCGCCCCTCACCTCTACAGCTCTGTTACTTACGTTATGAAAAATGAAACGACCTGATTTGTTTTGTAAAGGGATTTTTAGGCCAAACAAAATTGGGATTTTTTTTTTTTGTTTTTGTTCTCGCAGAGACTTCTGCAACACCCCGAGCTGAGCAACAGCCAGCTGCTGTCCGACTTCCTGTCGCCTCACAGCATGGAGTCCCAGTTCCTGGACAAGATGCTGCCTGACGTGAACCTCGGTAAGGAGGACACACACACACACACAGAACAGGACGCCTGAACTGTGTAACACACCAGAGCTGCACTGAAAAGACACATCTGTGTAAAAATGACATCGCTCTGATGAAAAAAATCTACTTTTTACAGGTAAAATCATAAAGTCGGTGCCCAGCAAACTGATAAAAGAGGTAAGGAGGTTATTTAAGTCTCTGGTTCTGATCCTTGCAGATACGGCTTTATTTCCAGGAGAACGGTCTTGATACAGCTGTGCTAAATGAGTGTAAAGTGTGTTTATTCTGTGTTAGAAAGGACAACATCTGGAGCCCTTCATCCAGGCCTTCTTCAACTCCTGCGAGTCCCCCAAACCCAAACCCAGCCGGCCCGAGCTCACGATCCTGAGCCCCACGTCTGAAAACGACAAAAAGGTTGGCGGTTTTGGCTTATTCATCTCCTGTCGTACAGTTTGAGCGTTTTATCCAGATATTCACTTAGAGATAATCAGAGTTCTGTCAGTCACGCTCTACCTCTCTCTCTCTCTCTCTCTCTCTCTCTCTCTCTCTCCTCCAGCTCTTCAACGAGCTCTTCAAAAACAACGCCAACCGTTCCGAAGCGGCGGAGAAGAGACACAACCAGAACTACTTCATGGAGATGATCACGGTCGAAGGGGTGTACGACTACCTGATGTATGTGGGTGAGTGAAGCCGGGGGTCGTGTCTGTCCCGCTCACCTGGTGTCATCGTTTCAAACCCAAACCTCCCAGGTGAGGAGGGAAGATTTTAAAAGGGAAGTAGCAGCAAAACATCCGAGCTCTCATAGCAGAACTTCACGTCCAACTGCTGATAACTGAAGAGAAATATGAAATATGTACAAGTTTTCTTAATACAATGTGCAGATAAAAAACGCAGATTGTATGATGAAGTGTAAATATACACATTAACCTTTTTTTTTTCTCAACTTAAACACTTCCAGGAGTTTAAAAAAACAAGAAAATTTACTCAGCTCCCTGAAAATATGAAGCTTTTAATTAAAAAAACAAATTACGTTAAAATTTGAGTTTTTACAAGGAAATAATTCTGTTCCTTTTAGTTTGTCGATGTATTTTAGTGATTTTTAAATTAAATTCTTCCCTTTTTTTACCTTGAGTAGAAGGAAAATACCTGAAGTTGATTTTAAATAATTAAAGCTACAAAATAAAAGGCTCATCTGTGGCAGTAGTGCAGGTTTGATTGGTTTCTTTAGTGGGATTGTTGCATGTATGAATTTATTTTCAAACGTCAGCCTTTCTTCGATGCTGTTCTGTCATTAATTAGTGAGTTTAGGAAGCAGAACCAGAACCAGAATGTCCTCAGAGACGTTCTGATGGAGTTTCTGCTAAAGTCGATAACTTGGAGCCCGTCGTTTATTCAGTGTCTTTAATGCCAAAAAGGTCGAGTTGTGTTTCGCATCCCGGACTGGTTTCACCACCTGCTGACGGGCGGGAGGATCCTGTTCAAGAACACGCTGGAGGCCTACGCAGACCATTACCTCCGGTACAAACTCAACCAGGTGGTCCAGGAGCACCGGCTCGTCTCCCTCATCACGCTGCTCAGAGGTGAGCGCCGCCACTGGAAAATTTAAAAAAAAAAAAAAAAGTGTTTTCTTTATGCTTCAACCATGAATGTGCCGTTGATCGTCAGACACGGTGTTCTGCGAGAGCAGCCCGCCGCGCTCGGCCCAGGACCGGCAGAGGAGAGCCAAGAGGACGTTCGACGACATGATGAGCTACATTCCAGGTACGCCGCCGCCTCCGAACGCCAGCGTGGGCCCGGAAAACACGGGGAGGCTGATCTGTTCTTTTTCTTTATTTCTTTTGTTGGCTTCAGATTTTTTGGGGAAATGCATCGGCGAGGAGGCCAAGTACGAAGGTGTGCGTCTGCTGTTCGACGGGCTGCAGCAGCCGGTCCTCAACAAGCAGGTACGAGACGGAGCGCGGCCACGGCGTCCTCTGAACGCCCACGCTTTCAAACTAAGTTTCTGACATGGATCTTTGGGATACTCTTGTCACCTTCTCGTTTGTTCCTCAGCTAACGTACGTGCTGCTCGACATCGCCGTTCAGGAGCTTTTCCCTGAACTAAACAAGGTATTCACACCCGTTCCTCCACCCAGCTGATTGGACACATTCCTAAATATGTATTCAGGCACCAAAATACAGTTTTATTCTGTTTCAGTTCAACATTTCAGTGACTGGAAATAAATAAAAGCAAACCCCCTGCTGATCCTGAGCACGTTGACTGAACAATCTTCGTTAAAAAATAAGGTTTTAAATAAAATAAACCGGCCTTTTATGTTCTTTATATTGCGCAGGTTAAGTTTTATTCAGTTTAAGTGTTTTTAAGCAAAAAAGAAAAAGAACCACTTCAGATGTTTTAGTTTCGATATAAAACCTTTATCTGCGGGATCAATCCGGGCGAATTGCTTCCAACATTTAGCGAGGTTTTATTTCACCGGTGTGCATAAAATATGTATGTGCAGCGTTCGGTCCGAGTGGTTTTAGGTGAAAGTAATCTTGTTTTTTGTTTTGTTTTCCAGCAGGCTCAGAAGGAGGCGCCTGTGATGGCTCCATGGATGTGAGGACGGGAGCCGTCACCCCGAACCCCGACGACTCCAGCGCCACTTCAGAAGCCTCTGCCTCTTCAAACGCCGCCGTTAAAGGACGGAATGGCGCGTCAATCCGCCCCGAACGTGGGGACAATCTGGATCCCTTCAAACGGGACTTAATGAAACGAACAAATCTACTTGAAACATGTGTTTGATTTGTAAAATAAATCTCACAAACGACACGTTTGGGTGGAAGAGTGTGCCTCTCTTTGAACATCTGCATTTGGCAGCGTTCCTGCCTCCCTTTAAACACAAAATAAAACCCTGCAGTGCCTGGGACTTGTCTGGAGAAGGAAATGGGGAAAAATAAAATGAATTATGGGTGAAAATCTCTCAGGATTGTCAACAAAGATGATGAATGTTTAGGAGGCAGAATAAGGCCGTTAGCTAAGCAGTAAATACAGAATATTTTGGTTTAAATCTTTGAGTCTGTCGCGGTTTTTGTTTTTTCAGATTGTCAGGACTCGGGTCGACTCTAGACGCTCCGGAAAAACAAACGGCCATTTTCTGTTTGTTGCTTTAAAACAAAGCAAAATAAACAAAATAAAACCCTGAACTAACAATGAACCCATTTTAAGTGTTTTTCAGGAAGCAGCACAGTTTGATCAAATGCTATCCCAAGTTTTTAAACCGTTAAAATCTGGTTTTATTCTGACTTTTCTTTAAATTATTTGTTCTGAACCAGTTCAAGCTTTGCTCCTATTCTGCCCGGCGATCAAGGCCGGCTTCATGTCGGGGTTTCAGGTTTTCAGGACTAACCTTTCATCATATTTTTTTCTTAAATGTGCTTTTAGAGGACATTTGTTTTTAACTGGGAATAAAACAGAACAAATCTCCCATTTATTGCACTACCGCCTGTGTTTCTGTGGATCTTTAACACATAATTTAAACGCAGCTAAAACATATTTACTCTTTTCTTCTACAAACCATTTCTATTTTATACATTTAGAGCTAATATTCACATCCGGATCCATATTTTTTTTTATCACATCTCTAACTCAGGTCCACTTTTACTGACTCTTCCTCTTTTCCGCCCAGAATCCAGAGAACCGACGCTGAGCTCGTCTTTCGCCCATCAGCGCCACTTAGTGGACAGATGAGGACTCGAGCACGAAAAAGCTTAAACCTCATGGGTTTAAAATGAGAAGCTGCGTGTGATAAAGGGTTAATCTGTGTGTTCTGTGGCGTTGGCAGCGGTCACCCTGTCATGGTGTCTGACCAGGAGGCCGGTGAGGAGACTTTTGGATGTCTGACTCTGACTGCAGCCACGTGACTTCCTGCTGGACGTGCTCCACGCCGGCCTGCCGCCACGCCACGCCTCGCTGACTCCAGCCTCTGTGCAGGCCAGGGCAGGCAGGAGAAGTCGCTTCTACCTCCAGATGGATTCACTGACAGCCCTAAAAACTGGGAGCTGTGTTCCCAACCCCCCCCGTGCAACATTTTGTCTGAAGTTTAGTTTTTTTTCAGCTCTGCCAAAGATCTGATGCAGTCTGACACGTGTTAACACAGACACACAGATGGCGTCGTGCTGGTTGAAGTGTAAACACCACACACACACACAAACACCCCCCCCCGGTGCTCTTTTAGACGTGTGAAAGCACGGCGCGGCGACCTCGTCTTCGTAAACAAAACAAAACAAAAAAAAGCCAAACCCTGACGACCCGCGACGAAGCAGGGACGCCTTGGGTCCGAATCACTCCTCTGGCCACGCCCACTCCTGCGTGCCGCTCCTGGAATCAGGCGTGCCTGAACCAAAACCAGGTGAGAGGAATAAAACAAAAAAAAGGGACATTTTTTTTCAAATTTCTGACCTTAAAAATCAACGATCATGTTCCACAATAAGGCAAATGCTCTATTAGAGGTGCAGAAATGTGTGAAGAAGATGTTCCTGAACCGTGTTGGGGATGACTCTCAGCTACTGCCACGCCAGGTTTGAGCTCAATAGCTGTAAAAATGTGCCTCTGATTGACCTCTGACCTTTCCAGTCTGGGACAAAGCTCCACCTGATAATGATCCTGCGCTCCCGTGCTCGGTTATTGCTGTCCTTGGTTCCACGAGGCGGAAAATGAGCGCCGCGTCTCCAGGAAAATCTGCTTGCTCCGTTGCTCCGTGGCGTTTGGACCCGCTCCAGCTCCTGGAAGCTAATAACCGCTCGCTCGATGCGAGGTTTTCCCGTCCGGCCGTTCAGCTTCTAAATGGACTTCCAGTCGAGCCAGAACGACTCGGACAGCGGCAGCGTTCGCCGGCTATCAGCAGCACTTAGCCCGTTTCCTGTCACGTGCCTTTTTGCCCTGGGGGGAATCAAAATACTGCATTTAGGCTCCTCGCCTCCTCCTCCGGCTACAGGCTGCAAAGCGCGCACGTGCCGCGGGCCTAAACGAGGACACGGGGCGTCCGGAAAGCAGTCCCCGGTACCGTCTCGGCGGCGGTCGTCAGATTTGGAAAGCTGGAATTCAGAAAGTTCCTCCAGTCGTAAACCAGACTGGATACATTTTTAGCCAGAGGCCTTTGAGGGCTGATTGGCAGAGCAGAAATAAATAAAAACCACCCTGCATCCCTTCAGACCGGGCTTCGGACTCGGGCCCGCTGCAGACAGATGGCTTTTATATCGTGTCAACACGTGTCCTACATTCGACTCTCATTGTGCTCGAGCGCGGCGCAGCACTGCAAGAAGTCATCGCTTCTTACACCCGTCCTGGTCAGATTCCACGCTGTTTTTTCCCCCCTCTTGCTTGAATCCACACCTTCCAGTGGCGCTGCCGGGGCGGAGGTGGTTTCAGATTCCAAACGAGGCCGGGCCTCGCCGCTCAGCGTGGAGGGTTTCTCTCCCCCCGCTTCGTCTGATAGACTCACGAATAAGAAGGAGCCATCCCCGACCGCGACCGGCGACATGGGATCTGCCCTGATTTCGAGTTTGTCCTATTTGGTCTCAGCTTCCACAGCTGTCGAAGACATACAGAGAGAGAGAGAGACGACCACAGTGGCGTTTTCCTTACAAACTCTGTAATGATGTTTGTGATGGCCTTCAATCTGAGGAAAGGAGGGGAAAAAGACCAAATATGGAATATATCGGCCCAGCAGGCGCCTCGAAGGTGTGAGCTAGGGTCAGAGGAAGATTGTGTTTCCAGATGAGAGCAGATAACAGAAGCTGCTCCGTGCTGCTATCAAACTGGGTCAGCGTCAAACTTTTCCGAACACAAAATGACATCCGGCGCCGTGAAACCGAACAGTGTTCAGGCACCACGGAACGGGTCAAAAACGGGTTCTTCCCGAGACCTTCTTGGTGTTTTTTCTGTGTTCTGCGCCGTGCTGTTTTCATTCCACAGTCCGTCCCGAGGAGCCACGGCTTCTAGGTTGTTTTTTTTTTCGATGGCGGCCAGGGGCAGCCATGTTCAGTCGAGGGATGCAATCGCAGACTCCCAGGACGGTCGGAGCGCCGGAACGCCTGCCAGCCCGACGTTACTCTCTGCTGAGCCGCGACACAGAGGAGCGGCTGCTGCCTGAGAGGGACCTCGACAGAGAGACGGAGAGAGAGAGAGAGAGAAATAAAAAAAGTTATTCGTCGTCTTGGATGGAAACGCCGTCTGATGTGAACTGGAAATCTTTCTCGCCGCAATATCAGATACTTTCAATTAAAAGTTTCTGGTAGGGGAATCAATAAAAGTATTAATGTCTCTGCTGCAGCTGCTTCAGATGACAAAAAAAAAAAGGATTAGTTATTTAATTAGTTGCAGTCATTTCAGATCTGTGTGTGTAAAGGCCTTGTGGGACTGGGAGGACATTAAACTCGTTGGCTCTCGTTAATTACAGCTGCTACGGGAGGGGAGATGGTTGGCGTACGAGTTTCCGTACGGCGTTGAGTCGTGTTACTCGACTGATCCGTGGCTCGTGGCGGCCTGGAGGGCGACGAGTGAACCCGAGCTGGGTCACCGAACCACAGCAGCGAGTCCACGGGCTCGGAGTTGCCCCTTCGCCACATCCGGCGGCGTTCCAACTCTCCGTCGAACACTCTCCCGTCTCTGCCGCGTCGCCACGTGATGTCACATTTGACAAACGGAATCTAAATAAGCCGATTTCATGTCCAGAAAACCCAACAAAGACAAACGACAACTCCTTTTACACAGAGGTGTGATTTAAACTGCATCAAACAGGCGTCCAGCTTAAAAAGCAGCACGAATGAACAGATTTGGGTTTGATTGTCCAACTTAAATGTCTAATATTCATTTGTTGTCGCAGGAGGTGGCTTGTTCCAAACGTCTGGCGTTGCAACGTTAAGGGTGACAACCCTGAAAGTGTTTCGACGCCTCCACGGCTGATGATAATAAAACATAAACATGCAGAACTTATGTGAAAAAGTGTGACTTAGTCGGGAAAAGGGAGCTGCGGCTTCTGGTGGAGGCACGCAATGAACCGCGAGAAATGTCCCCATGCAGAACTATGGGTTTTTGACCCAATGAGGGGGACGTCCTGGCCCTCAGTCACACCTCACATGAGACATGTCGTCCAAGGTTGAAACTAGTCCCGGATTTTTGCCAGTCGTTTGACCTTCGTCCTCCTACATGTCCAAACGTAGGTGTGTCCATCGTCTTTCACCCAGTGTGTCTCTCTCACAGTTTTCTCTCAAATCCCCTAAGAGTGCAGAGAGCTAAAACAAAACAGAAACTATATTTCAGCTGCAGATGTTCCCTCCCAACTGGAAGTAAAACTGTTCAAGAATTTTACTTTTCCGACTCGTAGTTTTTGCGCAGCGGCTGCTTGTTCGAGGCTTACTTTTCAGTGTGTTTCTGCCTGCCTTTCCTACAAGTGCTGCAGGTGTGTGGTTACCACGGTGATGGTAATGGTTGGATCTTGGCTGTCTCAGTTTACACCCAAAATATTCAGTTTTTCTTAGATTATTAGCAGGCTTGTGGGGATTTTTTTTTCTTTTTTTGTCAGTAGAAGTTTCTGAATGTTCTAGATGATTCTGTTGTTCTTGTCATCAAGGGAACATTATTCCCTGACACGAGGCAGGCTGGGCACTATGACCCAGAAGCGGGTCCACTCTTCGAGAGGGAGTAAAAGTAAAGAGGAGAGCGGGGTTTGGGATCAGTGGCGTTCTGTTTGATGTCGGAGTGTGTGGAGAAGTCAGCCTTTGGCTCGGCTCTCCGATGAGCCTCGAGAGGCCCCCCGAAGAGCCCCAGCTCCGGAGAACCTCTGCCCTACATGCGGATTATCTGTCACATCCTCCCAGATGTTCAAGACGCCGGGACGCGCCCTTGCCGCGTTCGCTTCGCCGTGCGTAATCCCGCCTCGAAAGTGTCCGTTTCGTGGCTGAAGAAGAGCGGGGTGGTGGGGAGATGAGTGGATATTCGCCCGCAGCGAATTGCTGGTGAAAGAAAGAAAGCAAGAAAAGAAAAAAGAAAGAAAATGGAGCAGGAAGGAAAGAGTTTCTCTGTTGTGATCTGGCCGCGCCGCGTCCCGGAGCGGGCGGCTCGGACGGGGCGCCGCGCGCCGAGGAGAGGAGAGGGGGCTCCCTGAACCTCTGACTCCAGACTCCAGCTGAGAAGTGATGGAGCCCCCCGGCCCGGTGGAGCCCGCCAACGCCACCAACGACAGCCTCGCCGCCTCCTCATCCTCCTCCGCCGCCGGGAGCGCGGACAGCCTCGCCTACCAGGTGAGCCTGGCCGTCCTGCTCTCGGCCATCACGCTGGCCACCACCCTGTCCAACGCCTTCGTCATCGCCACCATCTCGCAGTCCAAGAAGCTGCAGACGCCGGCCAACTTCCTGATCGCCTCGCTGGCCGTCACGGACCTGCTGGTGTCCATCCTGGTGATGCCCGTGTGCGTGCTGTACACGGTGACGCGCACCTGGACGCTCGGCCAGGTGGTGTGCGACGTGTGGCTCTCCTCGGACATCACGTGCTGCACCGCCTCCATCCTGCACCTGTGCGTCATCGCCCTGGACAGGTACTGGGCCATCACGGACGCGGTGGAATACTCCAAGAAGCGCACGCCGGCGCGCGCCGCCGCCATGGTGGCCACGGCGTGGGTGATCGCCGTGTCCATCTCGCTGCCGCCGCTCTTCTGGCGGCGGGTGAAGGCGGACGAGCCGACGAGCTGCACCGTCAACACGGACCACATCTTCTACACCGTCTACTCCACGTCGGGCGCCTTCTACATCCCCACGCTGCTGCTCCTCGCGCTCTACGGCCGCATCTACGCGGAGGCGCGCAAGCGCATCCTGAAGCAGTCGCCGCGGCGGGCCGCCGGCAAGCGGCTGACCTCCGCGCGCCTGCTCACCGGCTCGCCGGGCTCCGCGGCGTCCACGAGCCCGCTGCAGGGCGGCAGGCACGAGGCGGCGTCGGGCTGCGACGCCGCGTCGGACGGCCAGGTGAAGGTGACAGTGTCCGACGCGCTGCTGGAGAAGAAGCGCATCTCGGCGGCGCGCGAGCGGAAGGCCACCAAGACGCTGGGGATCATCCTCGGCGCCTACATCGTCTGCTGGCTGCCCTTCTTCATCTACACGCTGCTGGTGGCCACGTGCGACGCGTGCCTGAACCCCGAGCTGTTCGACTTCTTCACGTGGCTGGGCTACCTGAACTCCCTGATCAACCCCATCATCTACACCATGTCCAACGAGGACTTCAAGAAAGCCTTCCAGAAGCTCGTGCGCTTCAGATGCTGCGGCTTGTGAACTCACACGAGGACGGAATGGATCAGGATTTATTTCTCTTCACCTTTTCAGTTTTTTATGTTTTTTTTAATTTAAAAAAAATATTTCTGACGCGTTCAGTGACATCCAGGGGGGGACTTTTAGGCATGATAAGGTGCATGCAAAAGCAAAAAAAAAACTTATCCAAAACGAAGATAAAAAAGCGCATTACTTAAAAAAGGTGCGGAAATATGTCTTATCTTCAAGACTAAAAAGAAAACAGACGCAGGAGGAGCTCAGATTTGCTTTTCTGTGTAGAAGAAAGTAAGAATCATCGTTTTTACGCACGACTTCGTGTCTGTTCGGCTGCTCTGAGTGACCCATAAATGTGAAAAATATGTTTGTTTTGTCAGCTTTTACTTAAAAAAAACAAACAATCCCAGCTCGATTTAAACAAGGTTCAATTCAGAACTCGTTGCCTAAAATGTTAGTGATTATAAAATAATAATAAAAAAAAGAATCCGTATTTGGATTTTTTTTTTTAAAGGATGCTCGCTGCGGCCCCTTTCCGGAGCAGAAAGTGGGGCAAAAAGAGCCTGAAGTGAGGAAAAACAAACAACCTGCAGCTGGTCGAGCCGAGAGCTCGGTTCTTGCTGCGCAAACATCACCCCGTGCCGCTGAGAGCGCGCCCCAACACAGCTGGATGCAGCGTGCGCGCAGGTCACGTGCCCCCCCCCCCCCCCCCCCCCCCCC
>NC_051439.1:11520084-11523446 GCF_001649575.2 Kryptolebias marmoratus
ACAGAAAACAATATGGAGAGGATTCGTCAGCATTTCCCGTGAAATAATTAAATATATATATATATATATACATGTTGTAGGACTTTGTGCAATAAAGACTTTGAAGGATCTGTCTGGTGCCTTTTCCATAAGTAAGGCTTTTAACAGGGAGATTAATAGTCCTCAACTGCCGGCCTGCGGCACCACTTACAGCGCGCTGGGATGCCCTTCTCTGGTCAGCGAAGGTGATGACCCCCTAGTTAGGTGCGATGTAGCCAAATCACATTATTATGACATTGGTAATAAATTCCTGATCTTGAGTTGTTTGTTTTACCTGTCGGGACAAAAGGGAGTTTAGACTCCGTTTGATTGAACTTAAACAACGAGCTATGCAGGCCTGTAAGTCCTTTTTATATTTGTGTGGGGGGAAAATAACCAATTTTTAAACATTAAACATTAAAGTGAACGTAAGAGCGAAGCCACTTTGTTGGAGATCATTTTTTCTAAGAAAAGCAGAGACCTTGAAACAAGTTTGGACCAAAAGTGAGCTTTGGCATTAAAGTCTTATACCGTAACATATTCTCGCAGAACTCCTGTTTTAGTGACTTATAACCCGTTGGATGTTCGCAGAACTGCACTTTCTCCTTTGTACTCTCAGCAACTTGTTGTAAAAGTGCTCGGTGAAATGTAAGTTTCCTGGTAGTTTGGAGAAAGTTGCTGATAAGCTCCTGGCACGGTGTGATCAGGATGGACAAGACGACTCTTGAAACTGAGGGGACAGCCTCTTTTGGCGTTTTCTCGGTTCTGAAAGGGTGGGACTGCGCCCGTCGAGCTCGTCTTCCCGCCGTGGAGAACGCCTCTATAGACGGGTTAGCGTTAATAAGGAGAACGGTTTAAAGTTGGTTTATCAGCGAAATGTTTTACTTCGGCTGGTAAAAAAAAAACAGACAAAGGAGAACGATCGGAGGGCGCTGAATACCTCTCAGCGTCGATCGACCTTCTTCCTAATGAGTACATCTGTTTGAAAGGAAAAAAGAAAAAGAAGTTGGGGGTTTGGGCTGAACAGAACAAAAGAGGCTGAAAGTCTCCTCGTCTCCTCGCCGACAAGGTCTTCCTTCCTTGCAGGCGAGGCGTCCCTGCCGACAAAAGAACCAACCTCGATGGTAACAACTCATAATGAGCAACAAAAAAAAGGATTTTAAATTTTTTCTTCTTTTTTATTCTCCTGTAAGATGCTTTATGTGGGAAACAATGAAGCAGGCACGGTGTTGAAGAATAAAACAGACGAGAGAGCAGGAAGTGGTATCAGAGCTCGAGTCATTTTGCTTATCTGCAATTTGATATTTCTCAAATTCTGGCATTTTTTAAAATTGTTTGTTTAAATAAAGTTTAAACTTCTATGTAGTTTTTTTATGATTCAGGAGCATCCAAAGCAGCTTTAAGAATATACAACTCTGGATTGGATCTATCTGATCTGATGTCAAACTCATTGTGGTTGATAGCTGATGCTGAATCATCCCCCCGGGCGGGTTTCCCCGGGCGACGACAGATCAGCCGCTCTTCCGTTTTGCGCCAACCTTCCCCACGAGGCCCGAAGCCACCGTCTTATTCTGCTCCAACGCGGTTTTTAAACGCTCTCATTGTTAACAGAGTCGCACAACAAAACACATTAGGTCTACCAGCTGATGGTGCCGCGGGTCGGCTGTGCAAGCGCACCGTTAACGACGCCATAAAATATGTTTTCACTGAATGGATTTTGGTGAGCAGCTTTATTGTCCCCCCTCCTCCTTTGTGATTAAGGGAAGGGTTACAGCGCCTGGAAAAATGGGGGCGCAACAGGCCACCTGCTATTAATAAAGAACCAGAGAGGAGATAACAGCCGACCTTGGCGGGGAGGGAAAAAGGAAAAAGTCAACGGTGGCGTGAGGGTATTGAAGTTTAGGGCAAATATCAATCAGAAGTCAGGATTTTAGCTTTTAGTTGTTGTTGCTTTGACTCCTGTCAGACGTCTATAGGAGCCCAAACAGAATGAATACGATTATTAACCAAATCCTGATGGCAGAACGGTGAATCTTGGCTACAATATCATCAGTTTCTGGAAATAATGGAGTTGTTTCAGAGTGTTGAATGTTAACCGAAGTATAATTTGCTGCCAAAATGGAGTCGACTCTGGCCAAGTGTGTGGCTTAAGGATTCGAGAAGAATTGCACAATGCCTGTAGGATCGAAGTTTTTTATTTACCTTCTTGTGTTCTAAAATCGTGAACCAAAGGAGAGGAGACTGTTTTAACGCGTTGAGGTGGCTTGTTTGCAACGCCAACGGTAAAAACGACCGTGTCGCTCTGTCATAGCTCCTTTTTCTTTACATTTTTCTTAATTTCCATTCAGCACTTCCTGTCTGAGGCTACGGAAGTCTAAAAGGTTGGCAAAATAACTCAACTCAAATTCTGAGAAATAAACAAAACTAAACAAAAACATAAAACATTTCTAACTTAGAATAATAAATTAAAATGATATTTTACCATAAACGAATGCCGACATTATGGAAAAGGTTGTTATCACCATGCCATTTTATCAGCTGATCCACAAAAATTGTTGAGACTATAAACTTCCTGAGTTGATTTGTGCACAATTTTGTAGCCCAGTACAGCAGAGTTAAAAAAACAAACAAACAAACAAAAAAAACCCAGAAAACACAGGACCGAGCACACATCCCTGAGGAACTCCCATGCTCAGTTAGATGAAGCCTTGATGCCAACAGGTTTGTTGTTTTCCTAACAGGCAGTCCAGGTTTCATTTAGAGTCGGGGTTCAAGCCGGTGAAGCTCGTTTTAAGGACCTGCTGCCTTTAAAGACACACGGTGGGGGGTTTCCTGTCCTTATCGGAAACAACCAAACCAAACCAAATAATGACAAAGAAAATGGAGTTTGTTCCCGGCTGACATTTAAGGTGAACTTGCGAAGCCTCTGCTCAAAAGGTCAAACACCGTGAACTTCATTTGGCCATTAACAGGCAGAGACATAAGGAAGATGACAGCTCTCCATGAGGGGTCACCGATTAGATTCTGCTCCGAAGCAGCTGGAAATAAAAAAAAACAACAACAAATCTTTGCGAGGAAAGGGAAGAAGGTCACTTATTTTCAGCTCTATAGACACGAGAAAGTGAGAACAAGCGAACACAGACGAGAATAAAAAAAAAAAAAAAAACACTGACTGGGAAAATGGTTCGCGCCGATTCCCTCATCCCGGTGGTGACAGGTGTGAGCAGGCGGAAGTGAACGGACGGTCGGGTGGTAAACCTAATGTGCTGGAAGCTGCAAGGGGGGGGGGGGGGGGGGGGGGGGAAAAAAAAAAGGTAGAAACACCCGGTGGGCTGGCGGTTGTG
>NC_051439.1:11523479-11544697 GCF_001649575.2 Kryptolebias marmoratus
GGGATAAAAATGACAAGTGTGAACACCGGCTGGCTCGACCGTTTGTTAAACGAGGTTCGGCTGCTACAAATGCCGAGATGTGGGCTCGTTTGTTCACCCGGGGGTGCTACAGTCGACCTGCCGTTGCTCATTCAGGTCACCTTCTTCTTCGTTGGACTTCCAGCAGCTGCCGAACCTTCTTAGGAAAACGAGGCTCAGTTTGGACGCTTTTCTAGATCGGAGTAACTAAGAACCGATTGTTTTTGCGCAGTTCGTGGCGTCCGAGATGGGGAAGTTTCGGGAATGGCTCTCAGCCTCCCGGGGTCATCCCTGAACGCTTCTCCTGAACACGTTTTCGCGACCACAAATAAAGCGTAGGGCGATCGTCCCAACTGGTCTGATGGGACTTCACGAGGCTCGCGGTTTCCCACACGTCGAATTTACAAAGAAGTGACCGATTTCGAAACGTGAAAAAAAAAGGGGGGCCTCTTCTCAGCACAAACTGATTTCAAACCCGGCCCGGAGGCCGTCGAGAATGAAACCTTCGAAGTTTCGGATTTATCTGGGGCTGCTGGGACGCGGGGTTTAGTAAAGTGCTGCTGCGGGACGCGAGGATGAGCAGCGGGGGCAGGGACGTGTCCCCGATGTGCCGTCGGATTGACCTGACCTCCTTCTCGGCTTCTTCTTCCTCCTCTCCCCTCTTTGTTCCCCTGCCATGCAGAAATGTTCCTCCACATTTGCTCCACTTCTCCTCCTCCTCCTCCTTTCACGTCTGCCTCGTTTCTCTGCTCCTAATGCGCCTCACTTCTCTTCTTCTTCTCTTTCTTCCCCCTCTCTCTCCTCTCAGTTATGCTCTTTCACCTCCAGTGTCTCTCCTGCGAGTCTCTCCCTTCTGATCAGAGACAGGATTTTACTGTTTCACCCTCCTGACTTCGTCTTTTTAACATTTTAATCATTGGACGCACATCTACAGCTAATTAACTTCTGGAGACAACTCAATCCAAGATGGCCGCCACAGCTAATCGAACTTCACAAACACAAAAACGGCTATCACTTTTTCAGTTGTACAAATTTTGAGCTACAATTTGGCGTGGTAGTAGCTGCGACTGATCCCCAACACGTACTCTGAGCGCTGACGGCTCGTGCAAGACCTCTGTTTAAAACGTTGGCATTATTTAATGGGCGTCAGCTCTGTCTATCTGTTAGCAAAATATCTCATGAATCACTGGACGGATTTTTACGAAACTCTCAGAAATCAATAAACAGATGTGCATCTAAAACTGATTAACATTTGGAGCCCATGCAATTTAAGATGGCCGCCGCAGCCAGCTGACCTTACAAAACATAAAAAGGGTCATAATTCGTTTGATTTTACAGATAATGAGCTCAAACTTAGCGTAGTAGTAGCTGAGAGACATCCCCAACACGTACTCCAACCACTACTCCTCGCACCGCATCTTTGCTTAAAACTTGGACATTAACTGCTGGAGTGCACCTTGTTTGTCTGTTAGCAAAATATCTAATGAACCATGGGGCAGATTTTTAAGAAACCTTCAGGAAGTAATCACTGGATGAACATCTACAACTGATTAACTTTTGGAGTCAAACCGTTTGAAGATGACCACCACAGCTAATCAAACTTCACAAACACGTAAATGGCTATAACTCAGTCAGTTTAACAGGTATTGAGCTGAAATTTGATGTGGTAGTAGCTGAGTGTTGTTCCTAACACTTACTCTGAGCGTGACATCTCATAATGTTATGTGAGATTGTGCTCAACGTTAATTTCAAGGTTTGACTATAAATATGTTATTTCTCAACATTAAAGGTTCTTAGTCCAAATCTCCAGCATTAAGGGATCACTACGCCTTATTTACTGATTTGCAACGCATTCATAGAAGTTAAAGGTTAGCTTGTCGCCATTAATTGGACTCTGCGGCGAGTTCTTGCCGCAGCAGAAAACGTCTGTGTGTGTGTTTACAGCTGGATAAAATCTATTTTCCTCCTCGCTTCCCTCCTGCGAACACAAGCTGTGTTTGTAACGCGCACAGACGCCCTGGTTCTCGTTCAGGTGGATGGAGTCTGTCGCGCAACGCCAACCATCAACGCAGCGGAGATTAGGTTTCAGGCAGAAGTCTGCATGTCTCGGCTGGAAATCCTCCTCGAGTCACACGCTCAGCTCCTCTCTGCTCTTTAAAAAAATACAAATAAATAAAAAGACGGACGTTTCAGACAAAGGCACTCAGACAGCTACAGGGTCTGAAGACAGGGCCTCAGAGTGTTTCTGTTTTTAAAGACCATCAGGGTGGCTGACTTTTTGGGCGTCCTCGTAACCCGGAGGCCTGAACGCGCTGACCGTGTGTAACCGCAGCGCCGCGGGCCTGAGACGGTGCGCAGACCTTTAATGGGTGTCTTCCCTCATTTCCCTTTTAGACCCAGACAAGACGAAAACTACACCGGTGTGTAACGCAGGGAACCGCGGCAGGAATTTATCCTGGAAAAGCTCCAAAAATGGAAGTCATAATCACTACAGAAAAAAAACTCAACAAAGGTGATTCTTTTCTATTTTATTCTAAAATATTCTCCACATCTAGTGCTCAGGAAACAGTCACGACTTTTAGTTTCATGTCAATGTTTGAGCTCAGGTGTAAAAATGCGGAAAATAATTTTTTTTTGTTTGTTTTTCCACAGGAAGCAAAGGGTTGAATCTCCTGCTGGCCTTGGATGGTGTTTCAGCCCCTCTGGTGGATTAAATGTAGGAAAGGTAAGAACATAAAGATAAAGCCAAGGGTGATCACTATTGATTTCAAAGTAACAGGGTCAAAGACCAAGGTCACAGACGGCCGTGTGCTCTAACTATGCGGCCGTGTAAAGGAGGAAAATCCAACTGTACGGTTGGACACCTCTTACGTCAAGGGTGATCACCATTGATTTCAAGGTTACAGGCTAACCTAGTGCTTTAACTTTGCGGCTGTGTAACGGAGGAATGTCAAACTGCACGGCTGGACACCTGGGGGGTCAAAGATGATGTCTGTCGATTTCAAGGTTCATGGGGGTCAAAGGTCAAGGTCACAGGTAACCCCTTTGTTAAACACGTCCCTCTGTTCCTACATGTGACCCTTTTGTTTCCTCCACCAAGGAGGTTCTGTTTCCGCTTGTGTCCGTTGGTTTGTTTGTCTGTCTGTTAGTAACAATCAGGTACGACTGTATTGTGTTTCAAGATTTTAGCTATAAGCAGTTTTTAGAATTAGGTTTTAATAAAATCATCAAATATATCAACATAATATTTTATATCTTTATATTATTTATGTTTATATTGTGTGTGTGTGTGTGAAAACATACAAACAAAAGTTAAAATACAGGAAGTGGGGAAAAGTCAGGTCCTGTCTTTGGGTTTTACGTCTTCTCTTTTGGGAATTGTGTTCAATATTTGTTGGTCTATTCTTGTTTTTTGGTGCATATTGTGTAACGTTATGTCACGCAACAGTTGTACCATCCAGTGCCAGGCCAGGCTGCTGCTAACCCCGGAGCTTAGCACACTGACAGTGAGACCTTCGCTGCTTTAGGTCTATGAGATCAGTGCTAATCAGCCCAGAGTGGATATCCTTAAAGAGGTGTGCCGCGCAGCGGTAATTTGAGCTCGTTAGCGCTGACGCACGCATGTTCCTCGCTCTCTATGAAAATTAATGGTGTGTTGCGTAAAAAGCTTTGAAGTTTCTAGTGCAGAAACTGTTCAAATAAATAAATCTGAAAAAAAAAACTTATTTTGTAGGGTATATTAACTTCATAAGGTCTGTTTTAGCAAATCAAAAGGAAAAGAAAAAACCTAACAACCTCTAAATAAAACAAAATACGAAACTATACTGCCAGTAATCAGTTAAAACACAAACAGCTATATGAAATAATTTACATTACTCTATATTTTAAATTAAGTTTAAAGAACAAACAGCATTTTACTGATCAACAGTTAGCCGCTAATGCTAGCTACCCCGCTAAGCTAATGAAATTAGAAAGATTTTAGCTATTTTTAAAAATTTAATTTAATATTTTTTGTTTCCAAAATAACATTTCTAACTCTGGAGCATTAAATGAGGTGTAAATTAGATAAATAGATAAAATTACATTAAAGGAAACACACTGAAATAGCTTTTGTTAGCTAGCTAGTTTAGCTCCACATTAGCATTTTGTGTTTCTTACAATTTTATGGGTTGTATGTATTGACGACATGGCATAGTTTTATATATAATTTAAAAAGTGAAATAGGCTTAAAGTTTTATTACATTTTCCAACTTAAGTTTAAATATATTTTTTGACTATCTTAAACAAAATGACAACTATGGGTATTCCCAAACAGAAATACTGTTATTGTAATTACTGTAGTTTTTTTTTTTAGTTGATTGTTTATTTGTTTGTTCAAACAAGTTGAAGTATTTAAACCAACCCGATGTTTCTGTGATAGTGTGAGTTTTGTAGACTTAAACTTCTTCCGATTTGTTAAATTTATTCCTAATCTTCACATTGAACCTAAAATGGCTGACTTAAGCTGGACTGTAATCCTGAACGATTTAGGTCAGGGTCATAAACTGGTAAGCTACACTGAAAACGTCAGGTTTCATTAAACAACACATACCCGCTGTTGACCCCTGATTGTGACCCCTGACCAGCCGCTGGAGGGGAGGCGATGAAATATAAGCGTTTAATCTTGAACTCGATGCGTTTCTGATCGTAAATTTACAAGTTCTCAGTGGTTCATGAGCCAAACGGAAGTCAAATGAACAGATAAACAGTAATAAGAGATTTATTTCCATTTAAACAAATGGACAATTTTATGAAAACAAGGTAAATTAGACATAAAAAGGAAATAATGAAAAAAAATGCTGAAGGAGGAGGGCCAGTGTTTGCAAATTTGAACTTCTTTATGAATTAGAGCCATGTTCGGCTCCCGGCTCAGGCTATTTTCTTTGTTTGAACGTTGGACAACATGGCATCGAAATCCATGAAGATCTCAGACCTTTTCGGCGTGCACCCTGAACGTTTTAGACCGGACATTTTTGGGAAACTTCTACACAACAAATCATTCCTTAAGTTCACTTCTGTTCAACTGGGTGTCCAAACTAGCGGCAGGATCGGTCTGGTCATAGCTCGGTTGCAAATTATAGAACAAAAATGCACTCCTGTCCTCTCTTTATAAAGACAGTTATTGATATATTTTTATGTATTTTAGTTACTGGCACACAAAGGGAGCTGGAGCTGGAGGTAAGAGAGAGGAAAAGGAAAGAGTTAGGACTCTGGCAAAGAGTCTGGTGGTCAGCGCCCGAGCCGAGCCTCTTCCTTTGTGGGGGGAAACTGGCAGATCCCCAAGTTGGTTCTGCAGACAGATGAGGGTCCAGAAGGTGACTAACAGGATGAGGCCACGTGGGCCCCGCTGGGATTACAAAGCAGCAAGAAGAAGGTAAAGGGATTAGTCTCAAAGCAGAGGCTGCTTTTTGAACCTCGTCACTGTAGTCCCACTGACAGCGAAGAAAGAGAGAGAGAGGGGAGAGAACTCCGGATCCCGATTTCCATCCGGATCGTCGCTCCCCCTTCACCTGTCCTCTGCCTGCTGTCCATGCGCCCAAGCGGCCACTTCCCTTCTCCGCGGGGATCCAGGAGCAAAGGACCGGGGCAGGCGGAATCGGAGCGCAGGTTGTTGGACTGCTGTGTGACACCTCAGCACATTTTCCTAATGGACTTAAAATAAGGAGATCCCGGCTTTTATTGCTGCTCGCAACTTTCTCCCTACAAATGGTTCCTCTGGAGCTGAAAGGCACATAAATTAGCCCATCATGCTTTTAAAATCAGGAGTGTTTCTCACTTTCTGTCTGCTTACTCTCCAAGCAAGTCGAATCAAAGGTAAGCAGGCAGGTTCAGTGACTTTTAAATACAGAGGCTTTTCTTGTTTGTTTGATAGCAATCAGTGGATAAAAGTAGTTGTGTATGGGTTTGGATTTTCTGGACATTTCTCTGGGAAGAAAAAAAAAATAAATCGGTGTATTCCACAAGTTTGGGTGCGTTTGTGTCAGTAAAAATAGTCCAAAAAGTAAACAGCACAAATCCAAAATGCCAGCTCAGCCTCAGAGAGGTATTTGATTTCTTTCTCTTTTTTTTTTTTTTACACGTCAAGCAAATGTCAACCAGCCAGCAATCAGTTTTTAAGGTCAGGGACGTTCACTGTAAATGAAACCGGCCGTGACATATAAAAGGTGGTCAGTCGGAGGGGAAAAGGAACATAATTTATTAATTAAATTTGTCTTATTTCTTTTATTTTTGTTACCAGTGCAGCTATTTGAGCCTGCGTTTGTGTCGTCCGAGTGAGCTCATTATCCTAAAAGGAAACAAAAGCCATTCTGTTCTCAGCGTTGCAGGACGCTAATCTTTTCTGGCTTGTAATTCTCTTGTGAGGCCGTTTTTTCTTTTTTTTGTTGTTGCTTTGTGGCCATTAATGCCCACTCTAAACAGTCCCTCCTGCCGCGCGGGCCCTCGTGCCTCTGCATGTGTGCGACAGGCTTAGAGAGTCCCAAACAGACTGCTGAGAAAAAAAAAAAAGCCCTGGTGGGACTTTTAGTCTTCTGACAAAGAAAATCCATGAAGGTTTTTATGGAATAAACTGTTGCATCAATTTGCACAGCAGTAACTGTAGTGGGCGATTTCTGTCCTTTTGGCTAGGCAGGAAAAAAACAACTATTAGTTTTGGCTCTAAACCAGGGGTGGGCAATCCTGGTCCTCGAGGGCCACTATCCTGCATGTTTTCCTTGTTTCTCTGCTCCAACACACCTGATTCAGTGGTTAAATCACCTCTTCATGTTCTGCAGAAGCCTGTTAATCACCCATTGATTTATATCAGGTGTGTTGGAGCAGAGAAACAAGTAAAACATGCAGGATGGTGGCCCTCAAGGACCAGGATTGCCCACCCCTGCTCTTAACACATCTGGTTAGGAACTAAAACGGCTTGATTAGGTTATGATTTAGACCCCATTTATCTGCTGTGTAGACAACTTCCTGTCTCGTTTTTAATCGAGGGTTCTCCAGCGGTCATGTGGATGTTGGGGACGTTTGTAAAAGTGCCAGCGCAGAAGAGGAAAAGCAAAACGTTCCCGTTTCTTCACACAGGAAGCAAGGAAGTGTTGCCAGGTGTAGAAAGAAGGGCCGTTGAAGAATCACCAAATATAGAAAGATATGAAATATTGTGTGTTGTGTATTAATGAAAAAAAAAAGAAGAAATTCACGTGTGAAAGTGGCCTCTTTTGTCACGAATTCGGGTGTTTTTGTTTTGGATTTGTGTTTTGGTGCTTTGTTTCCTGGGGTTATGTTTCTGCTTGGGTTTCTTGTTTCTTGTCATTCTCCCCTTGTCCCCAGTCAGCTCTTGTCTTCCTGCCACGCCCATCTCCACCTGCCTGTAATTGTAATCACTCACCTGTGCCCACTTCCCATAATCCTCCTCAGCTTTAAAACCTGGTTCCTTTCTCCACTTCCCCGTTGGTTCGTTGTCTCTGGTATGTCTCTTGTCTTCTGGTTCCCTTGCCTCGCCTTGCCTGTTTGTGTTTGTATTTCAAGTTTAGTTTTGCTGCCTCGCCAGCCGTTTGTTTTTGTTCGTTTATTTAAAAAGAAAATTTTTGTTTAATTAAGATGAGTCTACGCTTCGGGTTCACCACGCTCTCCACGGACCTTACAACCTTTTGTTTCCCCTCCCTCCCGTGTCAACACGAGGGCGCAGCGATGACATTATTTATGCTCACTTGTTCGTTTGTTTCTTATTTATTTACGTTTGTTCTTGGCCGCCGTTTCTGATTCCTAATCCGGAAGAAGAACAGTTTGTGTTTTGGGTTCGGCGACCTCCAGTGTCTGTGTTTTGGGGGCTCACAAATCCGGGCTTTACTCCTTAAGAAGCCCTACAAGATTTGCCAGCTGGCCTCACAACGAGAGCCTTTCTTCTAAAATAGATTTTTTTTTTTTTCAACAGGACGACGAGCAAAATTTGGAACGGCACACTGGCTTTTAAGAGGGTGTAACATTACATCCCGAAATACCCTCACAAGTGAGCGATCACAAGATTAGGCCGGTCCTCAGCTTGTGTGCAGCATCTTACAGATACTATCAACGCGAAAATGGTTCCATCACTTCTGATAACTGAGGCTCCGGCTGATGTTACAGTCAACCTGGACCACCGGCGACCATTTTTATAGCTTTAATTACACAAGCAGATGCAGACCCAAAGCAAAGCAGCAGCTGAACAAATGCCACGACACACCAGGGTTGGATCGAATATTTGCCTTCGACCGATGGAAACACACTTTAGTGGACGTGAACGCTGGCTGGCACCACGCTGCACGACCAACAAAAGGTTTTAATTCAGTTAAAAACGGCAAACAAAAGCGACAGAAATGGTCACGTTTTCCTGCCCGCTTCCCAAAATCCGAAGGACGACCTTGTTTTCTGAAGGGATGGCACACACTCACACACATTGGCTGCAGACTTTACACCATATATAGAAACTGCTTGTTGCGCTCACTTAAATCTGAAAAAATAACATCAACTTATAATTCCCCATAAATACCATGATAATGAGAGCACCGTGGCGCCAATTTATGGCTAAAACTCAAGTCAGATGAGCACCATGAGGCAAAGATTTTGTTTTTTTTTGGTAAAGATCCCAAACTAACATCCTTACCGGCTGTGTTCATCTGTTGCACATAATCTGCTTCTAGACGACTAGATAATCAGGTCTAATCCTGGTGGGGAGAAAACTTTGTGATTATTTGAACAAAAGTCGTACTGTGGCGTGTGAACATCCTCGTTGGAGACGTTGCTGTCAATGTAAACATGCACGTTTAGTTCTGTACTAACACTATACTGGGAGTAATGATAAAAAATCCTTAAAGCCAGAGCACTAATGTGCTTGTAAAGACATTAAGTGACATTACTGGATTAGAAAACAAAGAAAAAAGACCGATTTATAACCGTTTGTTTGCTCAGGTTGATTATCTGTGGCGTCCATCTTAAATCGGGCTGAAACTCCCGAGCCCGTGCACGCACGCACGCATACACACACGACCGGCTGCCTCTCGTGGCTGCAGGTGATGACAGATAGCTCACTCACACGGAAACGAACTCCAACATTGCATAAGCTGAATTTTTTTTTACGATCAGTAGGAGTTGCAGTTGTGAACCTGTTCGCGCCGCAGAAGAGAGAGAAACAAACGGCAGCTTAACGACAAAAAAACCAAAACCCATTTCCCCTAATTTATGCTCAGCATGTCCCTAACTACAGATCATTTAGCGCACGCTGTGCAAATCTGGCTTTGTGTCAGGCTGGTGATTACCCCCCCCCATCATCCGTAAAAACACAAACATGACAGCCTGAAAGATACAACTAAACTGAGAAGCTGTTTTTTTTTTTTTTGTGTGTGTTTTCCTTTCCCCACCTACAGAACTCCACGACCACGGGTTTTCCGGGCTCCGGGACGTGAAGCATCGACACTTCCTGGAAGCGTCCCGACCCGCCAGAGCGGAGCAGGGCGCGCGTCGGGTCAAGAGGTCAACGCTCTTCTCCACGGGGGTCAAGGCGTGCCCCCAGGACACGGTGAAGGCGGTGGTCGGCAGCCACCGGGCCTATTACAAACTCAGAGGTACGTCTGCTTCTCCAAGCGTCACCTGTGAAACCGCCAAAGCCGTTTTGAGACAAATGGCTTGCTGCTCTTCGAAGAGGCTGAAATCACTTCTACACAAAAAAAAAAAAAGGAGACGACGCTGCAGCGAGTCGTTTTCAGACGGGGCAGATTAAGCTGCCGTACGGGGAGGTAATAGCGTCGCTCCAGTAATGGCTTCGTCAGAAGAATTTAAATTTCCCACAGGCATCAGGATATTGGACAATGCGGCGCTTATTTCACCCAAGGAGGCAGATGGAACGTGTGGTTTTATTTGCTCCCGTGATTCCAATGTTCACGAAATAACAACAACAACCCCAAAAATTGCCATAAACGGTTGCGAAATATATTGGCTGACATTTAGAAAACAATGAGCAGTTTTGGTGCCGTTATCATATCTCAGTAAATATAGCTTGCGACCCAACACGCTAATGACTGATTCTTATGAAAAGCAGCAGCTTTAATGGTCTCTGTAGGGGCATAAAAGCCAGTTATGATCTCTGATTTATGGCCGCCTCTGTGACTCTCCTTCTTATCCTGTTGTTTGATTGCTTCTCACTTATTTCCATCATTTACGCACTTTAATGTGAAGCATTTTAGGGCAGCCCCGGTGACCCGGAAAGCAGAAAAAGCTGGTCCAAAAACGAGACAAATGGATGGATGGTTGGATTTTAAAGCACCCCTTCTGGTGTGATCTCTCCCCAGTCTGCCAGGAAGCGATCTGGGAAGCGTTTCGGGTCTTCCTGGACAGAGTCCCGAGACCAGACGAGTACCGAGCGTGGGTTTCCGCCTGTCAGCACGACAACCTCTGCATGGACGACCTGGCCCAGAACTTCAGCCGCTCCCAGGAGCACCTGGACATGGTGGCCAGAGTGAGAAATTCACGTCGGAACGTTGTCGCCCCTAACGAGGCTGTCAGGCAGTGACGAAACGTCTCTTTTCTTTCCCTTGCAGATTGTGGCAGAGCAGGCTGAAAGTGAGGGGTAGGTGCATGTCTGTGTTCGCCTGGAGCTAAAACTCCTCATAAAACCTCAGGACAGGTGTTGAAGCTTATCGCTGGCTGCTCATTTGGGACTGATTAGCTATGTTCAAGATGGCTGCCACAGCCTTTTGACCCTAGCCAACACAAAAACGGCTAAAACGCTGTCCATTTTTACAGATTTCAAACTAAAATTGGTGTGGCAGTAGCTGCAAGTCTTCCTTAACACATTCTCTGAGCACATCTCATGTGAATAATCTCATGTATAAGGTTTGACCAAAACAATAACTTCATCCCATCTCAGAGTGAAATGACTTTAGTTTAAACCTCCGGCATGAAAGCAGGTGATGATGTCCACTCTTTTAAATATTACTAAGGCCTTTGAATAAATAATTAGTTAACTTGTGTTCTTATTTTTGGATTCCTCTCAGTGGAAAACTGATGTTTTTTTCCAAAGCATCTCAATGTGAACATAGAAGATATTAGATAAAATGAAATGAATGCTTGATATGAAATCTTTGTCACGTGTTTCAAGTTGTTCTTTTGGATGGTGTTGAATCATTTGAAGACTAGGCATTAACAACAAAAACAACCTTCTTCCATTTGCAGGTTTGTTGCTGCCACTCAAAAGCCGGACAGTGAATGTAAGTCCCATTTTTCTTCAGGAAAAAAAAGAAAGAAAAGCTTTTTATTAAGTCAGCGTCTCGTTTTTACTGACCTCAGGCAGCTGGACCCCGGCTGAGATTCTGCTTCCAACTGAGGAGGTAAAATGAGCACCGAAGCCGAAATCTTGTTGTTTTTCTGACATTTCGGCTGTGATTCGGCGTTCCTTGTTCGTCAGATTAAAGGTGAGCCCAACGCGATCAAGGAGAACTACGAGGAGCACATTGTCGAGTTCAGCATCACCATCCGAGACCCCGCCTACAGCGAGCTGCTCGGCGACCCCGCGGCGCCGCGGTACAGCGACACCACCAGGGAGCTCCGAGACAAGGTGGGTGCGCCGAAACCATCCCGGAGTTGGGAGTTTTCATGTTGAATGGGTAGATAAAATTTATAGGTTTCTTCAGGGATGTTCAGCTGGGTTCAGGTCAAAGTTCTTGCCGGGTTTTGCCCCTCATCCGCTCGGCTTTGTGCTCCGAGTGGACCAGATTTTGTTTAGGATGTTGAGTGTTCTGCTCTAGCAACCAAAACCAATCTCCCGTTAGCGTGTTTCCCAGTTCCTACATGTCGTCCACATGTTGTTTTTAATTTGGACTCTTTTTCTCCCCTCTACAGATGCTCCACGTCTTTGAGAAAGTGCCCGGATTCAAAGAAATACGGGTTCTGGGATTTCGGTGGGTTGAAAAGCTTTGAGCGTGTAGGTTTAAGTGAAGTTTTGGTGACGCAGGAACTGTTCGTTTTCCCTTGAGCAACTCTGACTCGGAGCCGGCCCGGCTTCTAATGAGGGGTCTTTCCGTCATGCTTTGTCGCTTCGAGCAGGTCGGAGGACGTGTCCATGCGGTGCGCCGTGGTCTTTAACGGGGAGACGCAGCTCAACGATGACCCCGAGGGTTTCGCGGAAGAGGCTGACGCAGATGCAGGCCGGGACGCCAACGCTCCCAAACTGAAGCACATCATCGTGAAGGCCTTAAAACAGGAGCCGACTCTCCTGATGGACATCCAGACCCTCAGCTTCGAGGCGGGTAAGCAGGATCCTAAAAAGCCAAAAAGAACTGTAGGAAGTTTGAGGATGTTTAGGTGTTTTAAGGCATTTTTCTTTGCAGTGACCACCATTTATCCAGTTGTGGAGATTAAAATGAGCCCGGATGAGGAGGTCGCGCCATCAGACGTCGACCCCCCCGCCCAGAGTTTATTCCCCACCGTGGCGGTGATGAAAAACTGGCTCGAAGCTCCGTCTAACGTCCAGCCGGAGGCGCGCACCTTCATGCCTTTGGACCCCGGCGTCCTCCCCGGGGCCGCCTTGGCTCAGACGCCTTCGATGGCGGCCGCAGAGGACGAGTCCAGAAAAACGACCCACCCCGGGAGGGTCGAGGAGATAAGCGAGCGCGCCGACGAAGGTGAGGCTCAGTCTGAGAGGGGATGAGCCCTGTAGGATGTCAAGGAGAGCCAAGTTTAAAAATTTAAACCTTTTATCGATTAATCAAACATTAGACTGCGGCGTGGACTCCATTTAGAGCTATTGATGGATCGCAGGGAGGAAGTTTGGAAAGGCGAACCTGAACCACACTTAGTGTGCGGTTCCTGTGGTTTGATTTTGTTAATGGTGGGGCAGCGGTCCGAGGAGGAGCTGCAGGAAGAACTTTCCAGAATTGGACACAAAAAAACCAAGAAAGAACAGAGGAATTAGTGCTTTTAAGCTCCAAAGACTGCATAGGTCCTAGAAAGTGCTTCTACACAAAACTGTATTGTGAATAATTACAAATAACTGATTACATTAATGATTTTCCCAATCTTTTTTTAATATTGGCTCCAGCCCTGAGTGTAACCGAATCTCGGGATTTCATTTAGTGCCACTGCGAGTATCGTTCGAAACCTAATCCATATTAACTGTAAGGAGCCAGATGTAGTTACAGCGCGCTCGAGGAAAAACTCATTTCACTCAGGAAATAGAAGTGGGAGCCCAATTAGACTTGGTCTCATCTTGCGCGCGCTGCCCCGCTCCCTGCCGAGGCGGCGCTTCACGTTCAAACTCATTAACGGGCGGCGAGCTGGTCAAGTCGTCCCAAGCTCATGCTGAGCAGACGGACGCCAGCGTCGATTTTAGTTCGAGCGCTGCGACTTCCCTTGGCTTTCAGGGAATGGGGAGGGAAGATATATTAAAATATATATATATATATATATATATATATTCACAATGCTGAAAAGCATTAAAAGGAAATATTGCCTGTATGCAGCTTGTTTTTGAGGCTGTTTCTCCGCTTCAGCGTTGGGAGTTTAAACCAACCCGGTAACCAAATGTAACCTGCAGGGTGGAGCAAATACCAAAGCAGGTGTAAAAGCTGCCGCGCTCCCCTGGACGCAGTTCGCTGACCTGTTGACATAGCTTTATTTGAAGTTTCCATTTTTGTGAGGACACCCAGCGACGTGAGCCTGTAACCCTAAACCTAAACCGTCACAAGTAAATCAACCCTGTGACTCCAACCCTGATCTAAAACCAGTCGATTTTTACCTTAAAATGGGCTGAAATTCAAATTTATGAAGGTAGTTTAAGGCAATGATTCCCCAATGTGGTTCACCCAACACCAAGTAGGGGTCCTTAGATAATCTCCATGTATCAACCTACAATTTAAAACCTAGTTTTTATGACATATTTGCACCATAATTGTGACAGAGGATTAAAATACAAATCATAAATTGACTTTAAAAAATAGAATAATGGATGTTAGGACTGTTTGTGTAGTCATTATGCTCTTATTTAATAGGGTCATTACCTTTTTTTGATATTTAAACAGCCAACAGATGGGGTCACACACCTTTGTCACTATTAGTTTATGGGTCGAAAGCTGAAAAGTTTGGGAACTCATGGTTTAAGGGGTATAAATAGGAGAGCAGGATCACTTTTCTGTCTTCACATGTCTTATACAGGCCCTGACCACATTTTGGACAAACCTACTCAGTGGGGAGACATGTAGGACATGTAGGATAAGTCTGTGTGCCCAGTTTGTTTCTCCCAGATGTGATTTTTGGTCTGGTTTTGTTTTGCTTTCCAAGAATCCGAGCTGGCCAACGCAGACAGCGACGAGCATCCAGAGACCCGACCCGGTGAAGAGCCCCCGGACGCACCCACAGGAGTCAACTCCGACCCCTTGGAGTCCACGTCCCCCTCAGCCCCGGCTTCCGAGGAGCCCCTGCCGTCCCCCGTGGACAGAGTGGAACGCCCTGAAGGTGGATCTGACCTGAGCGGAGGGTACAGCGGGGGGACCCCCTTCACAGCGCTGGAAGCGGGACCGGGTCCCGAAGAGACGGAGCCGCCGGAGGAAGAAAGCGGCAGCGGCTTCGCCTCGGAGCCCGATGACCACCCGTATGGCTCCACGGCCGCGCCTTCCACGAGACAAGCCAGCACGCCGCTGATGGCGGCAGTGGACGGGAGCAAGGAGCTGGTGGTTTTCTTTAGCTTGAGGGTCACTAACATGATGTTCTCCGACGACCTGTTCAACAAGAGCTCACCTGAGTATAAGTCACTGGAGAATACCTTTCTTGAGCTGGTAGGTACACAAGCTTTCGCCGTAGACATCCTGCTCCTCCACGTTTCATTCTCCTACTTCCTGTTGTGACCTGAACGCTTGTGTTCAGGCTTCACGTGTTGATTTTCATTGTGCAGCAAGCCTTATTGTCAGTTGTATATTAATATGTTTGTTTTTTTTAAAAAGTTGTATTTATTCAGGGTTAGATCAGCAGCATCCTGAGGCTTTTTGTTTGAAAAGAGCCACTACGCCGTTACGTGAAAACTGTTCTGTTTCACGTAGACACAGCGCTCCGGGTCCACAAACTCACCAAACCCTGGAGCATCCAGTAAATCTGGGCCTAGGAGGCAGACGACCTTAGCCTCCATCCCGGTATCTCTTGTTACTTTTTATTGCTTTGTTTGCTTTTTTTCTTCCATATTGGAACTACTCCTCCAAGCCTCAGAGAGTGCACGCCCGTTGCTTGTCTTTTCACTAACTTTCTTCCAAATGCAGTATCTAAAGCTCTGAACATTTGAACATTTCCCTGCTTCCTGTCCTGTCCTTTCCCTGCGCCGCGCCGCGAGCTGGTCTGACACTAACGCCCGGCGGCCTCCTCTGTAAAAGCTTCATAACAAGTTTGGCTTCGTGCCTTGGTGTTTTGCACTTTTCTTGGTCCGTGACGATAATATTCGACTAACAGCTCAGCCTGGATTTGTGCTGCTCATGTGTTTTGGTGTAATCAAGCATTCTTTTCTTTTCTTTTTTTTTTTTTTCTGTTATTTTGTAAATATTTTAAGGGAGAAAACTTAAGCATGTGTTTGTGGGATTTGTTTGAAGCCATGACAACCTTCCCCTTCTATGGTTAGGAGAGAAAAACAGAGGTTAGATCCCCCTTTTTTTGTTTTTCTTTAACAGAACTAAAAGTCTGCGCCGTTCAAACCTTTGCCCACGCGCCGAGAGTCCCTGTCAGCCTGTCAGGACCAAGATCTCCCTTTTTTTTGTTTTTGTTTCGCAGGATAATGGATTGTCGACGCTAATGTCTGTGGTGACAGACGGGCTTTTGGAAAAGAGACTCATTATTCAGGGAAAAAATAAATAAAAATTGCAGCTTAAGACAGAAAGCCATTAAAGACGAGGACTGGGGTTGCTTACCGTTAACGTGGCTTTCCCTCGTCACGAGCAGACACACACACACAGACAAACATCACGCACCCGAGCATTTAAAGGAATAATATTTACTTTATTGCTCGACTGATAGCCGGTTAGCTTATCAAACCAGGAAGCTTTCAGCTTGTGGCGTTTGTCCAGTGCGTCTTCTGTTCTCGAACGTGATCGCCTGCAGAAGCTGAAACACACACAACACACACTCACGCACACATCCCCGTGTGTGTGCGCTGGCTGGGCTTTTACGCGCCGCCGGCGGCCCTTTTATTCAAAGCGACCCTGGAGTGGAGAGCAGCGCAGAGGAGTGCTGGAGTGGTTATTGCTCCGAAACGAGGCTGCGAGAGGCTTTTAGCGGAGATGAGTTTGAATATCATTTGAAAGAGATTTATAATGACCCAGCAGCACCGAGCTCTGCTCAGACGCTGGTCACGCCAAAAGGGGCGATTTTGACTGATGGGACGCCGGCTCGCCTCGCTTAGGACCTCGCCTTCGCTGCACATGAGAAGGAGCTTGGTTACGCGGTCCCACCGAGAATGGGAATGGCGACGAAAAGGGGCTCATGTATTTTTATGCCAGACTTTATTCTGGTTCTCAGTCTCATTTCTTGACGTTAGAATTGTGGTCAAAGCTGGCTAAGGACAGGAGCTGCCGTCACAGGGTCCTCTGTTTCATGTTTCGACCATCAGGACCGCCTGCTTGGCTTCTGGTCCATGGAATCCCAATCCTTCTGCACTTCCATACTTGCAGCTGTAAATAATGAACCCATTTATTTATTTGCCGTGGAGACCAGACCTACCTGATTAGGTTGAGGAATAGTGTCGTTTCAAATGATTCTTGTCAGGTCCCCTTTGTCCTGTTGGGTCCTGGTCCCACTGCAGGCCTCTGCTTCAAAATTAGAAAACTGACTTCGTAGCCACCCCCCCTCTCCCCCCCCCCCTCTTATTTTTTAAATGTAGCGCTGATAAATCTAACAGGTTGGGTTTGTTGCCTTCCATTCGCCCCATAAATTGAACCTCAGATCTGGGTTAACGACGCCACAAGTCAGGAAACCCGGCAGGAGCTCGATAGCTCTTTACGAGCTCGTCAGAGTTCCGTGTAATCCAACACTGCGGCGACACGTTCACCGATGGAAGCTGGGCGGCACAACGCTAGGAGCTGGTTTGATGACATACAAGCTGCCAGAAGTGCAAATACCGTCGCTTCTCGTGTGTGAGGCGGCCATGTTGGATCTTGAAACTGGGCCTGGTGAGAAACAGAACACCAACTCTGAGGGTTGCTTCTGTTGACTTCTCCTAATTCCAAATTTTCCATCTCAAACGGAATACCCATTCCCATCGTTCTGTGCTACGCTGACAGAAATCTGCTCGGGCAAAAGCAAAACGAGCGCTCTCTCTCCCAAACATTCCCGCTAAACGAGCCGATTCCCGTTGAACTCCTTTGTTTCGTGGCCAGCATTGTGTAGCACTACATGTTTACATGAGCACGTAAAGTGTATTTCTCTCTTTTGTTTTATTTTAAAAACAACAACAAGTCATATGCAGTTTAGAGCCAACTGGGGCAGCGAGCCTCATCCTTGGCTCCGTTACACACGCCTTAAAGGAAAACCTGCAGGTCGGATCGCTAACTGAACGGACGCAGGGCAGCATGATGTGACGAGAGGCTTCGTAAATGCATGTTCCGTGTTGCTAATACCGCGAGGTAACGTGTCCGAATCACTCTGGGCTTTGTCTACCTTAGTCATCGGTGTGTGACGCCAGGTAAGGAGCTTGGAGTAATTCCGTGCGGCTCCCGCTCCACACACACCGAGCTAATAATGGTTTCAAGCCTCTTACTGTGAAGTCAGACGAGTTTCCGTGCAAATCCGCACGCAGGGCCGCAGCTCTCCGCGCTCTGCCTGACGTGTGCTGCCTGTACTTTAGCGTGTCTGGAAGAAAATGGAATAAAAAACGATCAAAGTCTTCCTGTTTTCAACACGTCTTTTGTTCCTAAATGCCTTCTGAAAAGACATTTTTATTTTATTTGTTGTATTTAAGAGGAGCAAGCAGCTCCTGTTCTTAGGCGAGGAGGGAAAATCTCTTTAAACTTACTCCAGCTGGCGTGCGTCAAAGAGCGCCTTCTCTCTGAGGTTCCAACATGTGACTCGTGCTTCGACCTGGGTGTGCTCAGAGTCGGTGCAGATGGTAAAAAGTCATCAGCGTCTGCACTGCATCAGATAATCCTTTTCTTTAAGACATATAGAGAAGCATAAAACAAAACAAAACCAACACTCCATTTCCAATTTTTTTGGTGGTTGCCCAAACCGTGCTTTGTGCTTGTCCACTGATCCATTTAGCTTCCCGGCCGATGTTTGAACCGGTAAGTACGTTTTTCTGCTCGTTGGTGAACCTGTCAGTGTCGTCTCCCTTTAAATGGGCTCACCTGTTTCCTATTGGACTCATCCAGCCGCGTCTACAAGTCAGAGGAAACGGGCAACTTTTACCCATCAGGCAGCCCATTTAAATGGACCAGGTGGAATGATTTCTGGCTGTGTATGTAGAAATACGCATACCTCTGTGTGTGTGTGTGTGTGTGTGTGTTGTTCGCCCATTGTGGCTTGCAGCTCCCCGTCGTTTCGCCTCGCTTACTCCTGTACCTACTGGTTTGTGACGCAACCAAGAAAACTGGACATGGAGTTTGAGTTTATTCGCTACAGCAGATCAGACAAAACGGTTCCACGGCTCAGAACATTTATTTCTTGTGACTCTCCAATGACATCAGCAAAGGGGCTATTTTGCTTATTTATTTATTTTTTCTCGTTTTACTTTCCTTTAACCAAGAAGAACCAGTAGATACAAGTGTAACTTTGTGTGTGAAGCTCTGAGTGGTGTGTGTTGTAGACAACGGAGGACTCGGAGGCCCCTCGTTGGCTTGGGTTGCACTTGGGTCGTCGCCTTTTTCCGTTTCCCCCCCCAATTACACGGCGCCGTCCCTCGCCGAAAGTGTCTGTCAGCGATAGGTGAGGTAACCCGAACAGAGCCGAGCTCCTTAAGGCCTCTTATCTCCCGCGCTGCAGTCGGACCCGACCGATGCATCGTAATCTCTCTCTCTCTCTCTGCCGCTCGCCCCGAGTGTTGGCAGCAGGTCGATGGCTTCCTCCCCCGTCCTAAATAACGCCGCCGTCATCAGTCTGTCCAACCCAACACATCAGGTCTTACTGGGAGACTACAATCTGAGGATGAGGTGTTGTGGAAACCACCTTTTAATGCAATGAAGCTGTTGGAATTAACGAGGAAGTTATTATTATTTAATGCATTTAGAATGTAATTTCATATCAGCATCGAATTATCGTCAGCCCACAAGAATCAGACAGAGGCTCCACTTACTGCGGCGCTAAAACACCTTCTCTGTTGCTGCTTTTTGATGATAACTTGGATTGCTACCAAAAAAAGAAATGAGCATTTTAGTTACAGGAAATGCTTAAACGGCTGTATTAGATTCAGCAAATTGTATATTCTTGGTTTCCCCCGGAGCCGAAGGATGACTTTGGTTTCTGTGCAGATGGGATAAAAAGTAATTACATCCTCTTTTTGGCTTTAATATTCCACCTTTAAGGATGTAATAAAAAACATAATCCCAAGTTTTAGGAGGTGAAAGCCGAAGCAGCTCTGGTTTTCTGCCCCGCCACGTCTGCACTTTGGCTCCGTTTTTTTAACGCCAAAATCAAAAGGGCGATAATGTCGCCTCTCTGCGACGGGTTTGTCCGCTCGCAGCAGAACATTCGGACTGCAGCGCTTCCACGGGGAGTAACGAAACGCTCAGGAAGTAACCGTCCAGAGCTGGTTACATTTAGGGGTCGACCCCGTTCAAGATGGACGCCACGGATGCTGAGGGTCATCCTGTGGGAGGTGTGGGGGTAGCTGAAGGTCATCCTGAACACATGCTCCGAGGGCTCCCTCGCTCATGACGCAGCAGAACTCGCAGAATTCTGAACTATTTATAGTTTCTGGTAAATGTGACCTAAATGATAGAAATCAGCAGAGAAACGACACTAATGGAGCTCCGAATGACGGGATAAACAAAGTTGTTGTTTTTTTTTCCTCCCAGTGCGACCATAACTGACACCAAACACTGACACGAATCCAGCTTCTTTTCCTAATCCCACCCTCCCTCAGAGAAATACTAATGAATATTAACGCCGGCTTCCGGATTTCCACCAGCTCTGCTGTTTCAGAAAGCCTGTTCCTCTCTGTCCTCGCAGCTCTTGCCGTACTTCCAGTCCAACCTGACTGGATTCAAGCAGCTGGAGATCCTGAACTTCCGGAACGGGAGCGTGGTGGTGAACAGCAGGATGAAGCTGGACAGGCCTGTCCCGTCCAACATCACCGAGGCCGTCCACTGCGTCCTGGAGGACTTCTGTGGCGCGGCGGCCGCGCGCCTCGACATCGAGATCGACAGCCGCTCTTTGGAGGTGGAACCAGGTGAGGTGTCCTCGGCTGACCTCTAACGTCTCCTCCTCTTCCTCACGCTTTAGTTGAACCAGAGAGAGGACATTCTCTGAGAAATCCGGCGTACCGAGGAGTGACTGGTGGAGTTTGCTCAAGGAGCTGAACACAAGCTTAAACCTAAAACAAAAAACTTTCTGTTTCCTCTCCTCTCCGCCCCTCGGCCTCAGCGGACCAAGCGGACCCCTGCAAGTTTCTGGCGTGCAACGAGTTCTCCCGCTGCGTGGCGAGCAGCTGGAGCGGCGAGGCCGAGTGCTTGTGCGAACCGGGCTACAGCAGCAGTGACGGCGCGCCCTGCCAGAGCGCGTGCGCAGCGCAGCCCGACTACTGCCTGAACGGGGGCCTGTGCGAAATCATCCCGGGCCACGGCGCCACCTGCAGGTACGCCCGCTAACGACCTGTCATCGTTTGGCGAACGGGTCTCCCTGTTTTTTTTCCTGAAAATAAAGAAGCTGAGACACTGAACTCTGAGGGAGGCCGTGTGTGTGTGTGTGTGTTTTGTTCCAGGTGCCCTGTGGGTCAGTACTGGCACTACCACGGCGAGCGCTGCAGCGAGCTGGTGTCGGTGCCCGTGGACCCGCCGTTAATCGTGAGCTGCCTGGTGGGGAGCCTGTGCCTGGTCTGCGCCGTCATCGGGGTGTTAATATTCATCAACAAGAAGTGCGTGAAGCCCAGAAAGGCCGTCACGCTGGTGTAAGTCTCCTTCTCTTTATCTCCACCCGCCCCGCCCTGCCCCACCCTGTCCCACCCTGTCCCACCCTGTCCC
>NC_051439.1:11544782-11565840 GCF_001649575.2 Kryptolebias marmoratus
TCCCACCCTGTCCCACCCGTCCTCGTTTTGTATAACCCCGTTTGGTCGTTCATCAGGAGTTCCCCTTGATGTTTTGCTCCTCCTCGCCTCCCCTCCATCCCTCCCCTCAGGCACACCCTCGCGCCGTACGCCTTCGAGAACACTCTGAGGGAGAACCCCATGTTTGAGAGCGACGACGGCGGCGTCCTAACGCAGGCGTCGGCGCGGCCGCCGTGTCCCTCCAGCTCGGCCTCGTCCCAGTCCCAGCAGTCCGAGCAGGAGCGCTTCACCTCCATCGAGAACATCCGGCTGAGTATCGAGGTGCTCCGAACTAACCCCACCCGGCTCGGCGCCCGAAGCCCAGCGACTAACGTTCCACTTGCTCCCGCTGTCTGTCCTCTTTCCTCCTCCCCGTCCCCGGCGGGTCACACTCGGGCTCTTTAAAGCGCACAGCTCTGGTTCTGCTTCGTAGGTTCTAGCAAATTCTCCTGGAGCAGGCTCTTCTCAGGCCTCCGCTTCATTTTGCATTTGAGCGAAGTTCCCCCGGAAGGACATGTTGGACACACGTCTCCTCTCTGTCTCCGCAGATCCCCAGACAGCTCTACACAACCAGATCAGAAAAGCTAGTGTCCGAAATGGTGGATTTTCATCACAGCATGCCACACAGCGAGGTAAGGAGCAGACCCTGCCCTGTTCCAAATCTAGCAATAATAATAATAATAAAGGCCCAGCATTGTGACCCATTTTGGTCAAACCTTGTAAACAGTGTCACGCGTGATCTCATGGGACGTTGTGAGATCTCGCAAGATTTGTTACCGCTCCGAGTATGTGTTGTGAACGACTCTCAGCTACTACCATGCCAAATTTGAGTTGAATATCTGTAAAACGGACCGAGTTGCAGCCATTTCTGTGTTCCTTTCAGTTGGCTGTGGCGGCCATATTGAATCGGGTTGACTCAGAAAGTTAATCAGTCATAGAGGTGTATCCAACGACGTCTGTGTAAAAGTTTCATTACAATCCATCCAGTGGTTTGTGTGATATTTTGCTAACAGACAAACACAGCTTACTGGCTTAGTTTTCAAAGCGGATGCTGTGCCTCCAGTTAGCGCTCAGCATATCTGCTGGGAATAACCCTCAACTACTACCACGCCAAAATTTGAGCTCAATATCTGTAAAACGAGCTGAGTTGGAGCCATTTTTGTGCGTGCTAAGGTTGCTTAGGTGCGGCGGCCATCTTTAATCGCATTGACTCCGAAAGTGAATCAGTTGTAAATATAAACTCAACGACTATTCTCTGAGAGTTTCATCAAAGTCTGCGCTCTGGTTCACAAGATATTTTGCTAACAGGCTAAAAAAAAAAAGCATGCACTCAGTTTGGCTTTGCTGCCTGAAAAATCAGCTCTTAACACGCGTGGACCCAAACTAGTCCTGATCATTCCTGGTTTCTGACATGTCCTCATGCACGATAATGGTAAAAAAGAGGAATTATTTGTCACTTTTTGTCCCCCCTCCTCCTCCAGACGTGGCGACTGCCTAACGAGTACCGGACGTGTTGCTTTCTGAGGGCGTCGGACAACGAGTGTCTGGAGGTGACGGTGGTCTGAAAACCCGCCGAGCCGACGGGAGCCGAAGCCGGAGGTCTTATTTATTCCAGGAGTTCGGCGAAGGTTGATTCCTCGCGGCGAGGCGTTCACGTGTTTCAGAATCTGTCTGACTTTAAAGCCGCTCTTTGACCCCCGTCGTGTCCTGTTCCTGTTTCACCGCCAATCACTTGTCCCCTGAGACCTATTTTTATATAAATATCTATATTTTCCATTTGCAGCGAAACAAATAAAAGTGTTTGAACTCACAGCAGACTTGACTTTCCTCTTTGAACGGAGAGAGGAAACAAAACGGAGGGCGTTTTGTTTTTGATGATCTTCTTTTTTTATTGAAAGATGAGTCTGCGCTCCGGGTTGGCCTCCTTCTCCACCCAACATGACAAAAAAAAAAAAAAAACGGTGACCGTCTGTGAAGTCAGATGTTCTCAGCCGACGTGGAGAAGAAGGAAAAACCGAAACAAGACGATCCAGGTCCAGTGGTCATAATCTTATGGCTCACTGCTGGGTTCTAGCTTCTCACACATCTGTACAGTTAAATCTCGAGTTCCACGAACAAATATACGATCACCTTTTTTAAATTTCCTTCACCTATTAGTAGACAACTGTGCCAAAAAAAGCCCATAAATGTATTTTTTTTTACAATTATTTTACTTTTTATGAGAAAAGGATCCATTTTACCCAGAATGCATCAGCCATTTCTGCATCATCCGCTGCTTTTATTGAACCACAAGCAGAAACAAAGTTAAGGCCTCACTCAGTGGTACTTTTAACACTTTTTAATCTTTAATTTATTATTAGTAGTATTAGATCCTGTTACCTGCACACCTGTCAGGACACCTACAGGGTTTAAAGAGATCTAAAATAAGAACAAGCAGTCAGGCACGTCACAGGAACAGGTTTATTTTCAGAGCAAAGGCCATAATAGTTGAAAGATGTTATAGAGTCGGGATGTTTATTTTTTTCTTAGTAAATGAAAGGAGCAGAGCAGGACTCAGGTGTTTAGCTCCATTAAATAAACGCACAAAACGAACACACAAAAACAAGCTCACACCCACAAAACTGCACGCGTGAAAACGTTCCCCTCCGTCACGTCAAACGAGCGACGATACAAAAAAACCCAAAAACTTATCAGATGATGATTTCAAAGACTTTCTGGAGTTTCTATATCGGTTTTTTTTTTTGTTGCGTCCGTGTCTGAATCCACGCGAGGAAGGCCAACGCTCCGGGGGACTCTTTACGTTCCCAAAACCCACAAAGCTGGAGTTTTTATGGCATCACAAGACAGTCGCACGCTAATGAAACGCTCTGCTGGAATTGGTCGCTGTTCTCGCCAACTAGCTCGAAAGAACGAACCAATTAAGACCTCTGTGGTGCAGCGGTAACGCAGATTAAGGCCTCTCTGTGAGGGGGTGGGGGAATCGGGTCAGACTGCTAACGCTACGCACACTGCAAAATAAAAATAAAAAAGGTTGAAAAAAGCCAGACGTAAACAGCAACCAGGTAAATGCTGAGATGTTTTCCGTGCTCCTGCCTGCGGCCCCGTCTCGGTGCCAGGGCGCCGCCACGCCACGCCTCACTTCAGCAGACTCTGCAGCATGGCGGTGGCGTACGTCGGGCGGGCCTGCTTGTTCTCGATGGCCTTCTTCAGGTACTGAATCCCGTCGCAGCGCTCCCAGATCTCCTCGAACTGCCGCGGCAGGATCTCGGCCCCCCTCTTCCTGGTCAGGCCCGTCTCCTCCAGGCTCAGCTCGCACATCTCCATGTCGTCCTTGCCTGGAAAAAGAGGGCGAAAGGGCAACGGCGAGGGGGTTTTACCGACGGCACAGTTTCTCCTCCGAGAGGGGGGAAAATAATAACCAAACAAAAAAAGGAAAAAAAATTAAAATTGCTAAAAATCTGCTTTCAAATTCAGATTTGTTCCGATATAAACAGAATAATAACGTCTTTGTTGTAAGAAGACAAACAGGAAGCTGATGACATCACCTGCGACCAAAACGATGGGCTGTTTGTCTGGGTGGAGCTCCATCTGCCGGGCAATCCACGGCCCGTCGAAGTGGGCGTACCACCAGCCCTTCTTTTTGTTCTGGGGGTCCTTGTACTGGTCGGCGGGCCGGATGAAGGGGATGCGAAAGTAACGCTGCTGGCGGTTCATCGCCACCTCGTGATGCTGGGCTGCGGCTGGCGGCGCCGGGTTCTGCTCCGCTGCGGAGTGGATCGTCAGAGAGACAGATTCGTAAGGAAAGGTGGCGATGGCTCAGAGTGACAGAACGTCACGAAGAATATCGCCCTTTACTGACCGTAGTCGGTGATGGATTTCGGCGCTCTCTGGTAGCTGCTGTCGTCGTCCCGCTTCTTGTTCTTGGACTTCCACGCGTGGTACACCTTCAGACGGCGGTGGAACTCCTCTCTGCAGGCTGCCAGCAGATCGATGTCTGTGACAGGAAGAAAAAAAGATTCACTTCCTGCTTTCAAAGACGACCTCGGACCTCCATCTTACACGTCACGGAATTTGGAAAAAAAACGGAGGAAGATTTGGCGTTGCTCGGCGGCGGCACAAAGTCTCCAACATTTGAGGTGAAGGGACCTTTTTGGGTTCCTTGCCGAGCGTCAGATTAGTCGTTCGCAGCCGTTCTCACACCGAGCTGGTTTCTCTGCTGGTCGTCTCGGCGCTACAAGATCCATTAACCGTCTCAGAAACAGGTGTACTCCTAACTCCATGTTTCCCACATTCCATTAAAAAAAACACCCACTAAGAACAACAACAACTAAAAAAGAAATATGTTAATTTGTAACTTGACTAGTCTCAAAAACCTCCTAAATGAGGACAGATAAACAATATGTGTTGGATCGGATCCGGTGAAAAGCTCGAGGAACACGGCGTGTTGGTGAAAGTGCTCCTGCCCTATCAGAGCTGACGCTTTCCACCAATGCTCCAGATGTCCCTGCAAGGCCTCAATCTGACTCGGAGTGCAGCGAAATTAAAAGAGGCATCCAAACGTGGGCCAGATGACGGTCGCCAGCCTTTCATGCTGACTGAGAAGAAGCAAATGTTAGCCATCTTTCATAATGCTAATAATTTCCTCTCTCCACCCCCGAAGACTCGAGGCAGTGAGCCATGGCAGAAGTGGAAACATCCTCACGTTGCGCCTTTGATCATTTTCTTTCTTTCTTTCTTTTTTTTTTTCCCCTGGCAAGTTCACACTCTGGACAGCTGAAGCCGAAGCCTTTCAGCAGCTCGAACGAAACGACGCGCTGATGAAAAGACTCGCTCGTGACGCCGAGTGAACTCAGGTACCAGAAAAAGGGGGCGGGGGAGGCAGAAACAGGAGCATTTTGGGCTGAAGCAGTGACAAAACAACAACGAAACAAACAAACAAAAAGAAGTTAATCATGAGTGTCACTGACACCTCTCTGCGCCTACGTCGGCTCGGCTTGAGCTGCGACGGGGGTCGGGGAGTTTTCTCACCGCAGGAAGTGTTGATGACGTCCCGCAGCTCGGCGTACTTCCACTTGCTCAGGTCGTACTTCTTCACGCCGGCGGCAGCTTTGGTCGCCTGCACCTGAGGACCCCTGCAGGTGGGAGCAGAGACGGGTAAACAGACGGGTGAGGCGCGCCGCTCTTCGCGCTGAATATGAATCAAGCTTCACTTTTCGGGGAGGCGTTAGTTGCCACAAGTAAATAATAAAAGGCTTCTAATTAATTCAGTTCAGTCTCAGATGAAGAAAAAAAGCCCATAAGTGACACAACAAATGAAACAGACCTTCATGCAAATTACCCTGTATTATTATTATTATTATTATTATTATTATTATTATTATTATTATTATCAGTTTAAGCCTACAGTGAGGTTATATTGTGTTTAAGAGGCAAACAAATGAGATGTTGTTGCTTTACTGCTACTGGGATTAATAATGTTTAAATTAAGATCCTAATCCGCAGATCTTTTCTATAAAAAAAAAACAAATTACCAGCAGTGGGTGCAGTTTTATCCACCTGTCAGATTGTTGCTGAGCTCTGATCTCATGTTTCCAGCCTCCCCGCTGAGCTGAAGCTGCTAATCCCATAATGGCAACAAAGGATTTGCCTTCTCTAATTACAGTCAGCGTTAGTGGCTCTGGATTAAGGGGCGGCTGATCTACGAATCGTTGCATTGTCATATAGATGTCTCACTGACGGGAAGGATCAAACCGATTCAGGATCGTCGAGTGCCAGCGTGGGATGAAAAAAAAAAGCTTTAAATTTGTTGCAGGAAGAAGTGGAAGTGCTTCTGGCAGTGGGTAAAAGGCAAAAGGCTGGCTGGAGAAAAGGAGAGATGTGAGATCTCCTTGGATGTCTTTTAGCCACAACGCCAGCGACGTTGGCCACCGGGTGACTGGCTCCGAGCACAGTTCCTCAGAGCGAATATCAAACCTACGCGGCGCGGGTTCCGTCATATGTTTTGCGGCCTGCGTGCGCGAGGAAGGTCGTGTGTCTCCCGGGACCAAAACAAACATACTCCTCTGTGTGTGACACTTCGTTCTTGCTGCAGAGATGCTGACGTTTTACGCTCACAGGTGAGAAGGAGTCAGTCTTGCGGCAACCATCACACCACCGCTCGGTTTAGGCAAAAAAAAAAAAAGGATCACTCACACGGTAGTACCTGCTACTGACAGGAAACAGAAGAAGAACCTGCAGGGCTGAGTCAACCGTTGTCTGGCTACGTTATGTAACAAATAAAGCAAACGCAGCATACGGAGCGACAACAGTGTAGAAAAGAATGTGTCCTTCTAATGTGTCCAGAATAAGAGCTGTGAGGAAATGATTCAACACGGATCTTTAGATGAGGCTGGAGGTTAACAAAGAGTTGACATAATTTATGATGTAAATGTTTAATTGGAAAAGAAAAGAAAACAAAATGCTGCAGAAACACAGTCATGGTTGGATTCATGTTTTCATCCGGCTCAAGTTTATGGTTCGGTGTAACGTTTTAAACTTAAAGTGACAGATATATTCTTCATTTTCCTGAAGTGGAGGTGTAAACCTGTGTTTTCACCCCATTTTTTTATTTTTATTTTTAACTTAACATGTTTCCACTCCCAGCAGTAAGACAAAGACAGGTGGTGTTGGCTGATTCGAATTTGACTTTCTTATTTGCAAACTAAAAAAGAAAAATAATGGCTACGTGCCACCCCCCCCCCCCTTCCTGAGACAGACAGCAACCAGCTGTGTTGATGTAAATCTACAAATCAGACAGATTAGAGTAAAAACTGAGTGATAACATACGTAATTAAGATATCTACGGGTTTAAAAAATTTTTTCCATCCTTTACACCAACCTGTCAACCAGTGTGCCGTCCTTGCTGCCCCATTTTACAGACATTTCTTAAGATTAGTAATTCGTAGCTGTGATGCTGGAATGAAATTACCAATATAATCTTGGATCTACTTCAAGCGACTGGTGGATTTGGGACTAGAAAAGGGATTATAGCCCCGTCCACATGGGAACGCCGTCTTTCCGAAACAATATTTTTTTTGTAAACGTGGCGCAGTTTCTAGAAATGTTTTCATCCACATAGAAACCCAGAAACCGACCCAAACGCTGTTGTTACTGTGCCGGGTCTGTTGGTGGCGCTGTTCCAGTGCAGACCGGCGTTGACTGAGGGGGTCGAGTCTGCCCAAATACACGGATTTCAGATCCAGACAGACGGCTGAATTGTGTTAATTATTTAAAACTATCCTGTCACGCTTGGCGTTGTAGGTTAGATAAGAGGTGGGCTGATGATGTCATAGTTTTCAAAAGGTTGTTTATAGGCTGTCCACACAGGAACACGATGGTCGAGGTTACTCTGGAACCCAGTTTCAAAGAACACCATTTAGGGGCTCCTAAGACGTCGTTTCTGTGTGGACACAAAAAAAAATAAAAACAAACTCTGTGCATATTCGCAAAACGTCGTTCCCGTGTGGACAGGGCCTAAGAGTGCGAGGAGCTAAACGAATGTCTACGGCTGGCGTTAGTTCCACTTTCTTTCTTTCGTTTCTTACATGGCTCTGGCCGAGGATGAGGAGATAGGAAGATGTGAGAAAGAGTCATCGCTGTAGAGAACACTGCAACAGGAGAGAGTCAGACACATTTGGCATGCTGAGGTCAAGGCCGGGTCCGCGTTACTAACGCACAGCTGCATGGCGCCGTACCTGCGCAGCGCCGGGTCCCCCTGGCCCTCCTCGCTGATAAGCTCCGCATCACTCTGCGCGATTCTCATGGCTAGCTCCCGGTCTCTTCTCTCCTGCTCCAACACCGCAGCATGCTGGGCCTCTTCCTCACGCTCCAGGGCCATCTGCTTCTCCAGCTCAGCCTGTGAACACACACACACACAGGACACGCTTGATCCCATTCTATATGATGCACATAAACCACACTCCTGTCACTTTACTAATACTAACCCACGTGCCAGAGATTTCACAACAACGAGAGCTCAGCAAAGTCTAATTAGGCTGAAATAAACAAGTGTTTTGAGCAGCTAACAGAGCTTTAGTAATTATTTATCTGAACATAGCTGGGCGACGAGTAAAGAATCAATAATAGTCAGATGGAAGTTTTTTGTTTTAGATTAATGACTGTATGAAAATGAGAAATAGTACTTAAACCTACCAGCTGTTCCACATTCAGACTTTATAATTTTTTTTTTTTACATGAATTTATTAAACTCAGTGGCTGTAATAAATAAAATAGATCAGTTTGTTGTGTATTTGTGAGCTGGAAGTAAAGAAAACAAATAATTTGTTTTAAAACGTATAAATCTATGGGGTACTGACAGATGTGTGAAATTTATCAGGTGTTTTTTCACATCTTTTAACCCTCCTGAAGCAAATGAAGAGAGGAAGAAAGTAACTTCAGGTCAAACGGGGGGGTGGGGTTAAGAACATCACAGAACAGGAAGTAGGAAGTCCACACCTGAATAACCTTCTCTTCCTCCTTTCTCTTTTTTCTTTCCTCCTCCTCCTGCTTCCTCTTCAGCTCCATCTCTGCTTTGCTAAAATTGGGAAACGGAAAAAGGAAACGTGTTTTTTTTTTTTGTGAAGCCTCGAAACTTCCGAGTCACTGTCGCTCCTCTACGAACGTATCTGCTCCCGTCATCGCGGTCGCCACTTACAGTTTCCTGTCGTCCTCCTCCTGCCTGCGCCGCTGCTCCTCCTTCTCCCTCCTCTGCCTCTCCTTCTCCATCTCGTCCTCGATGCGTTTCAGACGCTCCGTCTCCTCCTCCTCCTGCTTCTTCTTCTTGATGGAGGAGAGCAGCTGCTCGGAGCGTTTCACCAGCCTCTGGTACTCCGTGTCGATCTCCTTCCAGGTCATCACCGTGGCCTGGTGGCAGATTGTGGTCGCAAATGTAAACGAGGGAATTACACAACTTTTACGCAACTGTCATATATTTGACCGCAGGCCTGTGGGGCGTTCAAAGCCACAGGTGGTTTTGAGAACGTACAAGGTGTTTATTTACAATAAAAATGGCTCAAACGCTTACAGGATGCTACTGTATGGTTCTAAGTTTGGCAGAAGAAAACTGTCTCGCGCTGAGTGCCAGTCAGGAAAGTGGAAATGATCGGGTTGCAGACTGAACACATTTTTTTTCCCACTACCTTCCCATGTGGCAACAAGTAACCCGCTGACTGACAGCGTGTCTGCCACTTGCACTTCGCAGCCACAAGGGTGAATTCTCCATGTACTTGTCAAGACACAAGCAAGGGGAGGAAAGGTCATAGTGCTGCGAGGGTTTATTAGGGTGAGTCTCAGTGACATGGGGAGGGGAGATAACAAGGTCTTGTCCCCCGACGTACAGAGGGCTGAATGACAGCTGACGGCGTCTCATGCATTATTCACACCACCGCCAGGAGCAATTTGGGAACAATCAGACTGTCATATGTGTTGACGGGAGGGATGCTAACAGTTTAACACTGGAAATGGCTGTTGGGGATGGAGGAGAAAAACAAACAAAAAAATAAATAAAATAAAAAAGGGAGGCAGGAGCCACTGGTTCCTCGGTGTCAATCAGAATACAGATGAAGCCCCAAATTAAATTAGCTGATTGCATGAAGAAAAACTGCAGCGTACAAAAGAAAACGGCATCAACCCAACTGGGGAATCCCGTGCGCCGAATCTAGATGGCGAGTAATGACGAGCTGCCGAACCTAGAGGGTCCAATAAGATGGGTGCATATTGCACTGGGAGGCCTGGCTTTTCCCTAAACAAGTTCGACTGATAATCCGGCAAAACGGCTACAGTAAATTAAATTACTGGAGGGGAGAGGAGTCGCCTTCATCAAGCTCTTCTTATCCTACGGTCGCTGGAAATATTGATTCTGTAATAAAAAAGCAAAGATGAAGGACACAGAGCGCTGGGGAAAGTGTTTTATCCGCGTGTTATAGAGGACCTTATCCTGTATAATACAAGGATAAGGTCCTCCTCGACAGTGAGGAGGCTGGGATTGACGTTTATACAGAAGTAAACTAATAAATGTGACGAAAAGAGGCTTCGAATAAAAGTCTTCGCTGAATAAATCCACAAAATGCTCAATAAACACAGATGCTAAGAGTGAACGGTTGGAAAAACTGCAAAATAAAGCTTGGAATTGACAGAATTTAAAAAGCTCTATATTTTAAAAAAAAGTCGTGCCTCACCCTTATTTTCGCTAACAGAGCATCTATGGCGGTGGCCAGCTCCTGAACCTGTTTGGCCATTTCCTGCTTCCCTTCCTTCAGCACGTTCACCACCTCGTTCAGGCGCTCCATGTGCTTCTTCAGTTTTTGGACTTTCACCATGCCGTCGATCCTGCGGCCGAACAGAACGACGCTCAGTGACAACGTTAAACTAACAAGTCGCTCGTGTCAGCGTGAAATCAATCTTTGACTGAAAGAGAGCAGAGGAAATGAATTCTTAAAAAAAGAAAAGAAAAAAGGGGGACACTCACCGAGGCTTATGCTTCTTCTTACACAACCACATGCGGACAGTCTTTTGAATCTTAATGCAGGCCACAGCTCTGTAACTCATTTTATTCCTCACTGTAGTTGGGGAGAAAGAAAAAAAAGAGCGTACAAAAATACTTACAGTCCTGAGACTTGCTTTGTAATTTATTTTCATTATAAGGAGCATATAAATTCTGCTCTCTGGGGTATTACATGGACATAGTTTCCTTTTTAAGATTAAAATTGAACATAGCATTCACACTCACTCATACAAATGAAACAGCCCTAATAAAGGCAGGGTGTTGAAATAATAGGACAGAAAGAATAAATGACCAGCACCAGAGGCTGTGCTCAGTTCCAGCTGAAATGTAATTTCATTTGATGCCTATATACAAATATACCACAGCCCGTTTGCACTTTGTGGAATGGCAGAAATTGATAACTTGGCACTGAGAGCAACAAGGATGTGCTTCTGGAGCGCTATTCCTTACAGCCAGAGGCTGCTTCTTTCAATAATCGAAAGGAAATGAAAAGTAGTAAAAGTGTCAGTGTGAAAAACCTGCCCCAGGCCTGGTGGCAAGGAGTGGAACAATAACAGAGGGGGAGTGCTCGAAACATAAAAAGGAAGTTTAACTTAAAGTCAATTTTTACAAAGCCCACAAAGTGGGGAATTCTTTCATTTAGGAAGCACTAAAGATTTCTGTTCTACAAAGAGGTAGTTTTAAGGCCGCTTCAGCTGCTTGGTGCTCTTTTGTGTGAGTGCGACGAAGTGAACCCACGTTTGATGACCGACAGGCAGCACCACTGGACCTTCTTCCAGCGGCTGCACAGCAGCCACTTGTTGACCTTCTGCAGCAGCTCTGCCAGGTGCTCTGGGTCCGACTTCATGATCTGGTCGAACTCAGCAAACTGACACACACACACAAATCCATCTATTACTTTTTTTTAATTAAGGGAGATATGTTAATGCGTATTGACAGACAACACCGATCTTTTACCTTTCCTGGGCGGAAGAACACTCTGGTCAATCCAAACTTGAAATCGTTATCATTTAAGCCCAGTGCTTTGAACAGAGCCTGTGGAAGGGGAAAGAAAAACCGCATTTCGGAGCACAGCAGTATTGCTTAGATGGTTAGAATTAAAGCCATTCAAATATCTGTTTGTTAATTTAGGTCTGAACAAAAAAAACCCAACTAATTAGGTTTTATATAAGCAGACTGACAGCACACAGGATCCCTCCAGCTGGTTCTGTAGGCCCACCTTGCAGAAGAGTCGAGGGTTCAGCCGGGTGAGTTTGTCGGGCATGTACGCTTTGTACATGTTGTAGAGCTCATGGAAGGGGGCCCTGGAGGGGAACCCGCCCTGCATCAGGTCCAACACCGACACCATTCCTAATCAAGACGAACAGGGACACGGCATCCTAAAAAAACTACTCGCTTCACGAGAAGCCTCCGCCGCGTGTCGAGCTCGTTGTTCTGCTCCTACCTGAACACTGCAGCTGCGAGAGAATCAGGGCTCCTTCGAACTGGTGGCTCACCATCTTTAGATTGGGTTTGACGCAGCGGATGAAACTTGAGCCCTGCGCACACAAAGAACAGTCTGAGGTCTGAGTCATGATGCTGCTTCGCCGTCAGCCCAGACCATCTACCTGGCTTTAATTCAAAAACACACACGTGATGTAATAATATAAGAGCGTACTTTATGTTGCTGTAAAAATAAACTGTTTTACTCACAGTGCTGCGGAGTTTCTCCAGCAGCAGGTTGAGCTGTGTCTGAGCAGAAAAGGAGAAACTGTTTAATTATTTGTTTGGAAAGAGGCAGCCAAGACCGGCGAGGTTCAAACAAGTGCAACAAGAGAGGTTAGAGACCAAACAGAGTTCAGAGCTCACAATTAACTAAAAAAAAAAACTTACTTTTGCTACACTTAAATCTGTGAGAAAGTCTGAAAGTCTTAGTTTTTGTTCCTTTAGTTTAGTTTTTTTTTCTTCTCTTGTGATCAAACTCCCTGCTTTTATACCTCAAGCAGACTTTATCCAGATTTATCCACCAAGGAAGAATTTCTCAGAGGAAAAGGGGAGAGACTGGAGGAAGTCTAAGAGAGGAGCACAGAATAAGCGGGGAGGCTGGAAAACAGGAAGGAGAAAAGTCACACAGGGGATCGAAAAGGTCAAAGTTAGCTCTGTTTGTGCCAGGCTGAAAGAAAGCTCAAAAAGACTCAGTCAGCAAATCAAAATAAAGTAAGAAAAAAAGAAACAAACAATATAAATCATGCATTGTATCATTTTTAATTTGCAGCACCAAGTTTTACTACAACTCTGCTTTATATTTCTCAAAATTCAAAGGCTTATAAGATCTAAAATGACACCTAAGAGTCTACACTCACAGGGGTGAGAAAAGATGTCTACAACAGTTATAATTTAATTAGTTGTGAGGACTGTTATGTTGTTGAAGAAGTGTAAAAATCTTCCACCCTGACCTTGAATTTGTTCCCAACGCTGATGAAGCTGAGCTTCCCCGCCTTCTGTTTGGAGTCCTTGGAGGTGTTGGAGTTCTCAAACAGCTCCCGCACAAATTTGTCTTTTGATTCGCACACTAAACTCTCCAATGACATGTGGAGGGCATCATTATTCTTCTCCACGAACCTGATCTGTCAACACACACATGCGTTCCCATACATTTATGCATCGGCAGTCTGTCAGCATCCATCAAACTTCTGCAGCTGTAGTCGCATTTCTACGGGGATAAATAATCCGACAAAGGGCTGATATGATGGAAAAATATTCAGTGGCTAAAAATACTTGGGTAGGAAATATTCTAATAATGGATTGTGCGAAGCCATCTGGCAAAACATTACAAGATTTATGTTAAGAATTACCGTTTCATAACAGACGGCTCCTGCGAAGTGCCTGATTATAAAGCCTTCGTCGTCCCGAAGGTTCCTGTGAATGGCCAACTTCGACTTTCTGGGAACCTGAGTGTGCAAAAGAAACATGTTTTTTTTTTTTTAAATAAACTGAATTTGAACAGGATGTCTGCAGAATTAAACTTCGTAGTTGTGCCTACATGATCTAATGAATACACACATTCCTGTAAAAGTTTGTTCAAGGTCATTTCTGCTCATAAAAAAGTGTATTTGATCTGTTTTTTGAGATATTTCTCAATGCCGCATTCTTCAAGAACAACACTCGTGGAAGGCTCCAAACGTCGATCATTTTTCAGAATAGACTATAACAAAAGTTTAAGCTCAATTAGATTCATCATCAGCAAGAAGAACCGTGACAAACGACCTTGTGAAGAAGCAGCGGAACCTGTAAAGCAGAAACATTCATTCAGACATTCCTTTTTCACCCTATTAAATGCACAGAAAAGCCTTCAGCGGAGATGACAATAGCATGGCTGCAGCCGGTTACTTCTAAACTTCAGCCTGAATGAGTGTCAGGGTTAAATTCTTAAAAGGATTTCATGTTTGCAGATAAGCAGGCGGAGGGTCCAACAATAAAGACAAAGAGAGCAGCAGGGGGAGGGAGCGGGGCCCGTGAGTCGATTCCCAAAAACTGCCTGAAAGTAACAACGTTCCTAGTGACAAAACAGAGGTGGACTTACATTTCCCTGCTCTGACAAAAGAGCCGAGAGCACAAAGAGGCAGAACAATGCCAGAGAACTGGAGACAAAGCACGGGAAGGAGAGAGTAAAACTAGGAGAGGAGAGGGTCTGACCGTCAGTCTGAAGTGGTCTTTATGTTTGCCGTGAACGGCCAACGCAAAGTGCTGGTCGCTGGGCTGAGGGAGGCGGTTCTCTTCATCCAGGATGTCCAGGACGCCCACCAGCTTTGCCTCCACGAGATCTGGAAAAGTCGCTCATTCGATTATCAGTTTCAGTGTTCAGGTCTAGCTCTAAGGGGGTCTAGTAAAGCATCTAAGCTCTTGCAAAAAGCTGAAAAAACATCCAAACTTTTTCCTGTAATTCACGAGTCTCAAATGCTTGCGGACATTTTAGAAACATCATTCCTCACAGTGAGTTTATTTATCGAGCGGAAACCATTACGAAAGCAGCGAAACAACTGAATTACTAAACGTTCTGTCTGGAAATGTGAGTTTTATCGGAAATATCCACCGTTTATGCTTTTGAATTTGAATATTTAAAAAAAAAAAAAGTAGAAAACGCGCTCATCTGGATGCTCATTTGGACACACATCTGAATTATTCATGCGACACGCCGTTTAGAAAATAGTGCGATGACCAAGGACCTCAGAGGGAAAAAAAAAATAAAAATAAAAATCTCCATGAACAAGCACCTGCGCATAAATCCTGAAGATTGATGAGTGAATTAATGGCCATCCCAAACAGTCATTTGCAAGTCATAAATGTTATTCAGCGCTGTCAGTTAGCCTCACACCTGAATAATCGCAACCTTTGAAATACAAATCAAACTGCTTGACCTTGATACATGGACTACTTCATCTCATTAATTCCAGCATTCATTCGAGGACAGACGCAACCCAAAACAAGGGGCATCATTTCTCCGGCTTCTCATTATACAAAAGAGGCCACAAACCCCACAAATACTCGTTGAACTCGCTGCCCTCGGACGCACAGAGACCCCGGCTTTGAGAATAATAAGAAGAAATCAGTATGTTTGTCCTCTCACCAGGTGTGTTTTTTGGTGCTCTGACGTGGAAGCTCAGAAGAATTTCCCAAACGAGCACCGGCGAGCGAATATCTTTCTTGAACCCACCTCGGAGACATGTGGTGTTTCGATTCTGGCGCCCCCATTCTCACATTTTGCAGCGTAAGCTCTCAAATGTTTTCATTTACAAGAATCCTCTCAGGCACTAGTGACTCACAGAGCAGGAGTCCCCCAATCCTGGTCCTGGAGGGCCTCTATCCTGCATGTTTTAAAGGATTTCCTGCTCTTCAGCAGGTCTTAAAGTTGTGCAGAAGCCTGCTGATCACCCAGTCAAAACTAGGTGTTAAAGCAGGGAAACACACAGTGTGCGTTACTGATACTTGGCGTCATTTGTGGGGGTTTCAGTTTCGTCATTGTGGAAGTTAATACGTTTTTTTAAACTTATGGGGACTTCTCCTGAGACTTCAGGAAGAGAGGCGCAGTGGAAGAAATGCTCTGGATGCCGCGATTGTTGCGCAGAGTAGGACAGCTGTTATCCGTCGGAGATTTCAGGCTTTACAGCGCCTTCAGCTGGGGGACAGACGGCAGAAACGTTGCAGGGTAAGCTAACGCTGTTGTTTATAGTCCTACCGTTCGCTCTTTATGCTTGCATCTGGTCACACCCACGACCAATGAGTGAACAGGAGCTAAGCTTGCGTCACCCATGAAAGCAGGGCCGCCCCGGCTGGCCCTACTCCGAAGCAGGGACGAAAGACGCAGGGACCGGCCTCAAAAAAATGCTGGTGGAAACGCGCGCAAAGCAAGCCGAGTAGTGTTGAGCCGGGACCTTTAGAGCCGGTGGAAAAGGGGCAATAGAGCTTGTAGCTCTGGTTCTTGGTCATTTGAAACCAGGTCAAGTCTGCCGTCTTATCAGCTTCAGAAGGACATTTCCAATAAGGTGACTGCGTGCACGTAGGAGCGGCGAAGCGCTCAAAAGTGCCGTGTCGAGATAAGCTGATGCAGAGGCTTACCTATGCAGTCCTGGTTATCAACATAATGCACTTCATTCACTCCCAGCCCTTCTTTTTGATAAAGCTCTTGCTCCTGAAATGTAAAAAAAAAAACCAACTAAATTTATTAATTAAAAAAAAAAGTGTTTTTTTTTTTTAAACTTATTCAAAAAAACATCAAACCGGAACATTTGGATAACTAGAAAGAGGCTCAAACACGAATTGTGGCGTATTAATTACAGACCTTGGAAAAGAATAATGTTAAAAGATCACAGGAGAGAGAAAAAAAAACAAAAAAACAAGGCTCATGGTGTCCCATGAGAAATTAACATTCTAATGAGACAGCACGCAGGAGAAAATATAAGAGAGGAAAAAGACAAAGGGAGACGACAGGAAAGCTTAGCCAACCATCCCCGCCTCGCTCATGAAAGAGTCAGTGAGTTTGGCTCATCTGTGACTCCGTGTGGCAGGTTTCCCAGGAATGAAAAGAGGTAAAGCACATCGAATCGCATTAACCCACGGGCTGCTCACTCACCTCCTTGAGGATGCGCTCGTTGAAGAACTGCTGCAGTTTCTCGTTGCAGTAATTGATGCAGAACTGCTCGAAGCTGTTGTGCTCGAAATATTCTTAGAAAAGAAGAAATAGAAGAAGCAAAGAGAGAGAGAAAAAAAAGAGAGAACATGAGTTTCAATTAATTTTCCAAATGAAAAAAATTATTATTTTTTTTTTTTGCTGAGCCCGTTTTAATTATGGCAATGGGGAAATGATTTCTCAAGCAAGAGGCCCGGTAATGAAGTGTTTATATGCGTCGGGGTGTCTAAATGAATGCACAGACAGGAATCTTAATTTTGAACATAGCGACGTAAAAACGACATCCAGATGGAAGCAAAAAGCAGTCAATTTAGGAAGTTACAAGAAGCATAATTCAGCTTTTTATGCTACAGAATGTAAAATCGCTTTAAAAACTTCCAGACAACGGCCAAGAGGAAGTGCATTTTTGTTACCAAACCCAGCAATGTCCAACACGCCGATGAAGTTTGTGGAGGCCTGGAAAGGGAAACACTGGTTTACTCGTTTGACCACATGATCGAAGAGGCGGCTGTACACCGCCTTGGCCAGGGCATCGCGGGCATTGTTCGCTTGCTCCACCTTTAGAGGCACCCTGGGGAGGGACACACACACACACACACAAAGTGGGGCGGTGAGAGAAAGTTCATAACTGGGACGTGCTCCTCTCGTACTTTTTCCAATCAACCCCGTTTTTATTGTGGCATCAAATATCTGTCCAAGATCCCAGGGTTTCTCAGTCAAGGAGAGGACATTAAAACTAAAATCCAAGCCTACCAGGCACTCTGACACCATTCATGTTGAAGTTATTTGAAGAGGCTGAATAATTTGACAAAAGAGCACCTCTCCATTGGCCAAGAGTTCAGCTCGGCTGCTCCAGCTGGAAAGAAACTGAATTTAAAATGACCGTGTTTCTGTTTCACTTCGCCCCACGAGTTTCTTCTTCATTAGACAGAAGTGGTCCACCTATGCTGAAAGGATTTCTCGACTTCAGAAGTTCAACAGAACTTAAGCACACACGGTCCTTTACGAATAATCACAGCGACAGGCTTTTTAATCCGCTGCGACGTCTCATATTCAGACAAGTTTAGAAGTCTGTGTCGTCTCCCGCCGCCTCCCAGGGGTGGAGCTGTGTCGTCTGGATCTTAGTAACAAAAGGCTCCCCGCTCACTCCACCTGCTCCCCAGACGCCCGGACTTCACTGTACTGCAGCCACGCTCCTCGGCCTCTTCAGACGCAGGCTGCATTATTAATGTGGAGGAAACACTTCCAGGCCAGGCTAGCATCTGGCTCCTTTAAAATATTAATCGACCAAACGTGGCCACATCGCTCAACCGCCGCATCGCCGTCAAAGTACACAAAAGCTGTGTCGATATCACATTCTCCTTTCTTTAACCTGCTTAAAACCACCAGTCGAGCTCAGCTCCGCTGTGAAATACTTTCCTACCTAATGTGCACGTATTATTTAACTCAAACCTAATTTAAATGTTCAATCTGCTGTTAACAAACTGCCTTTAATGATTTCAGTAAAATCAGCTCTGTGTTTACCACTCTGCAATGACTTGGATGTTTGAAACTCGTTGCTGTGGCTCTTACTTGATGACTGTGCCTTTGGCGCCCCCTGCTGTTGTGAGCATGACTCTGGTTGTGAGGCTGACGCGCAGGTCGTCCTGGTCCAGGCCCAACAAATCAGCACAGTACTCCAGAGTTTGGTTTGACTGGTTCTTTATGATACAACCACCTGAAACAAACAAACAAAAAAACAGCTACATGTATCTTTAAACACAACAGGCAAGCCACAAACAAGACGTTGTATCCACGCAGGAAACTTTTCCACACAAAACCCCTCTGATAACGGCGTTTTGACTCAACCAACTGAGGGCAGTCCCGTGAGGAATGTGTGACTAAAGGTCTGTTTTATTTCACTGCAGTCAAGGTTGAAAACTGCCTCTAAAGTTGAGTTTGAAGCTGTCTTACTTTCTCCACAGAGACCTTGATGAGAGACAAAGCAGGAAAACAGAAAAACCTAGGAAAATAAAGAGAACAAGAGCCCATCGTTGCCAGGAAACAAGTGCGTTTTTATCACCTCCTTAGCCATAACTGTGGCGACACCCAAGGACACGGCTCTGCTCTTCACAGTAGTATATTTAATGACGATTCTCGAGCCACAGAAATGTTTTACAACTTAGAATTCTCAGGCAATACATATATATTTATTATTTGCTTGAAAAAAAAAAGAACTTTGTAGTTTTTTTTAAAAAAGTATTTGTAAATACAGCTTCTGTCTCACCCGAAGAGCTGCCCGTTTCCTCAAAGTCAATGTTGCCCAGATGCAGAACTCCGGCGACGACCCTGAAAAGGTCCAGTTTCTCCGTGTCGTTCAGGCCGATCTTCTTCATGGCCACGCACATCCTGTTGAAGTCTCCCTGGTCGTCCAGGAGGGGGTCTTTCAGCGCACCCGCTTTTTGGTGCTGCAAAAAACACACACACGGCAATTACAACCTCCAACGAGAGAGAGATTTTACTAATTCAGTTCAAATCAAACCGTTTACTCAAACGCCGTGATTCGATTGATTCTGTTTAATTGTCTTGATTTGATGTGAACTGAACCGTGACGTTTAAAGCCACCAGAGGTTTCCTGAAAAAGCAAAACCTTTCACAATCAAACGCCCCTCCACCAGCGGCGAGATTTGTATACAAATGTCCACGTTTTTGGATGACGCAGCACCCGCTTTGAATGACTGAAACCAGCTGAACAAATCGAGCACTCTTAACTAACCAAACAACGCGGCATGCAAATGCGGAGAAAGAGGAAGCGTGCGCTCATTTCCTGTTTGCTCTACAAACAGGAGCTCAAACAAAGCGGAGCATTAAGCTGAGGGGGAAAAAAATAAAAATAAAAATAGAAGGAATATTAGAGAGCATAAAACCCAGAAGAGAAGAGAAATATCACCTTATTGTCCTGGACAATACCAAAAAATGTAGAACAGACAGATACAGACAAAATGCCAGTTAGCAACATAAAAGTTACACAGATTTATACTTACAACTTCACAGAAATCCCATCATTAAACTACTAAAATTATACATGTAAGGACAAATGACAGGAGGCATATTAAACAGCTTTTGAAATTAATAGATAACCGACTTATATTCGTAATTTAGTGCCTCTTAGTTTACTGCTGCGAGCACAAAATTGCAGAGGAACATCACATTATAAAACCCTGTTTCATTTTAGCTCTTAACACGAAAGATAGGCTGTATAAATGTTGGCATCCGCGCTGACGCCCAGAGTAAAATACCCCTGTGCAGCGCTGGATAAGACAAATAAACCAGGACAGAGGGAGAGATTACCTCAGAACTCTTGCGGCTCTGCAGTATTTGTTTATCAGACTCTTTACTGGCAAAGTATCTGGTGCAGCCTCGGTTCAGGTACTGAAAAAGAGAAACATATATTCATTATTTTGCTCCATTTAATTCACTCTTGGTGGCGAATCTTCTGGGGAAGTTAATGTTTTCACTGCTGAATGATTTATTCTACTGTTCTCCGGTTGTGCTCCACAGATGACTTGTCAAAGTGCATAGAACAACATTTCTATTAATGTCAGCGAAGCCTCGTGGGTTTGTTCTTCTGGTGTTCGCTGTCTTGTGGAGCATTTAGAGGAAAATAAAGCTCTGGGTTGAGAAGTTAATGCTGATTTTGTCTCTGAGGAGTTGATAATTGAAGGCAAAAGACTGAAATCAATCATGAAATATTCTGAAATGGGGAACCTTAATTTCAGTCAATAGGAGCTTATAATTTGAAATCGGTGGAAGGGAGATCTGTTAGGGCTTCATTGAACTACCAACTAATAGCTCAGTAGTTCTTGTAAAAAGTCAGAAAGTACCTACAAACAAGTTAAGAAAAGATCCAAATGTCTGTTAGATTAAAAAAAGACAAGGGAGGTTCAGATTTCAGTTTAACTTTAATAAAAAAAAACTTAAACTATTAGTAACAATACACAACAGAGCTGGTACTTACGCAGTGCATACGTAGTACTTATTGGGCACATGCTGGGAATTTATTGAGTAAGTACCTGGTACTTATTGGGTACGTATATGGAACTTATTAGATAAATGACTGGTACTTGCAGAGTACATACCTGGTATTTACAGGGCACATACTTGGTACTTACAGGGTACATACCTGGTACTTACAGGGCACATACTTGGTACTTACAGGGTACATACCTGGTACTTACAGGGTACACACCTGGTACTTACAGGGTACACACCTGGTACTTACAGGGTACATACCTGGTACTTACAGGGTACACACCTGGTACTTACAGGGTACACACCTGGTACTTACAGGGTAC
>NC_051439.1:11566727-11625841 GCF_001649575.2 Kryptolebias marmoratus
AGGGTACATACCTGGTACTTACAGGGTACATACCTGGTACTTACAGGGTACATACCTAGTACTTACAGGGCACATACCTGGTACTTACAGGGTACATATCTGGTACTTACAGGGTACATATATACCAAGTAAGCACCAGATACATAGAAAATAAACAAAGTGAAACAAGTCACTTTATAATACATCCTGTTCTCTGTAGGTACCAAGTATGTACCCAGTACATACCAGCTACATACCCTGTAGGTACCAGCTACATACTAGTTAAGTACCAGGTATGTACCTTGTAAATACAGGATAACAAGTACCTTCATAATACAGCCTGGACCCTGTACTTACCGGGTACGTACCTGCAAAGTACAGGGCTGTAATGTCTGTTGCTATAAAAGTATCTCATCTAAGATTTTGTTCCTGTCACTATAAAATGTGTCTTTTTCCTGAGAAATTATACCACTAAACACCCACTTCTCTGTTTTTACCCACTGACCCGAAAGCTATCTGGAGAGTCCAGGTGTAATTTCTTCTTCAGGTCCTCGGATGCGCCGGCACACAGCCTGTAGAAGATGTGGTAGTTCCTCTCGTCATTACTTTGCATGCAAATCCTTGACTTCTCCAGCAAATAGTGGGAGACGAATCCTCCCACGACAGCGTTCTGGTGGCACACAGAAGGAATTTAATCCTGAGTGAAAAACTTGTGCTTGCAAAACAAACTCGAACAAAATAAGCCATCAGCGCTTACTTTGTCATTGAAGTGGATTTCTACGAACTTCCCAAATCGACTGCTGTTATTGTTACGGACGGTTTTCGCGTTTCCGAAGGCCTCGAGGAGGGGGTTTGCTGAGATACAGCAGGGGAGGAAAAAAAAAAAAAAAGGCGCGCTCATAATCAGGGCCGTCTCACATGCACGCAGAGTTAAGTCACACGTTCGGGAGTGTTTTACCTTCTACGATTCTCTCGTCGATATCTTGACCACTTCCGTACGTTGTCGTCAGATATCTACAGGGCGAGGGTGAGAATTTTAACAAGACGGAGTCACGGCTGTTTTCACTTGCAAAGCAGCTCCACTTACTTGATATTCAGCAGCAGGAGCAATAAAGAAGTGCCTGCTATAAAGACAAATAATATTTTTGCCACTAATTTGACTTCTAAACTTGTCAGACTAGTATCGTGGTGGGATGTTGAACTTTATTAGCCACCTACAAAGCTAGCTGTGTTACTTTACAGGCCGCCTACTGAATAGACTTTCCTTTTACTGAATAGATGCATTTCTTGTGTATTTTATGTATGTAAATGAGTGGCTAGGTTTTGTCTGCAGGCTTAACTTGAGTATAAGTGTGCTTTAAACAAATTTATTTAAAAGTGTCGGAACGAGTAAAACATTGAACGCGTTAGCAAAATAAAGCAAGATGACCTACACATTAAAAGGTTTTCTGCATTAGTTAAGTCCTGTAAATCAGGAAGAACAGAGATATAAGTTAAAAGGAAAAAAAAAAACATTTACGCAGAGTTATACCTGAGAACAAACTTGGTGTTTTCAGTCTTTCCAGCTCCAGATTCACCCGAGACGATGATGGACTGACTAATCTTTAAAACCTTCATGTCCCTGTAGGCTTTGTCCGCTAAAACAGACAAACAAGCAGACAAGAAAAAAACCAAAGCATTACTTATATAGAAAACAAAAGGGATGCTCAAAAAAAATCCATTAAGGCATAATTGCACTTATCAGCCTCCCTTCGAAGGAATAAAGGTGGGGAAAAACGAAGAATGAGGATGAAAATTAGTGTAGAAGGTCTGCTCAAACAACATTTCAGTAAAAATGGCACCTCAGGAATTGCTTTATCTTCCTAACCTCAGCCCAGAAAGTCAGCTCTCACCTATAGCGTAGACGTGAGGGGGCAGAGTGCCCAGGGACTTTCCACGGTACGACTTGATGGCGTCGGGGCCGTACAGTTTAGGTATGTCGTAGTACGGATTGACAGCTATCAGGATATTAGCCACATAGGTCTGCAGGAGAAGTGAAGACAGGCAGGGTCAGGGGCACAGCAGCTGAATTATTTAGATTTTCGAACAATGAAAAAAAAAAAAAACAAAACAACAAAACAACTTGTTTGCAGGTCTTGCATTTTTTATCTACCAGCTGCTTCTAATTTCCTAAATGGAGTGATTGAGGCAAAGATTAGGTTTGGGAGTCTGGCTCTTCCCTCTTTGCCAGCTGGATCTTTTCTTCCAGGGTGCAAACTCGTATAACACTGGGTATATTTGCACTAAAGTGGTTCATTTTAAACAGAAACAAAAAAAATAAACAAATAAACTCACGTATATGAGGTCCTTGTTGTAGCGCACTTTCACGTTGTTGAGGAGAGTGGCCTCGTTTAAGTACATAAGAGAGCCTGGAGACAAGAAGAGAAAACACACAATGAAATCAAAATCTAACACAACAAATCAATCTCTTTTTTTATTTTAAATGAAATTGTTCCAGGAGAAAACTCACAGTTGTCGTCTACATGTTTGTTGACGTCATCCTCAGCCGGGAAGACTTGGTTCAGTGGAGCGAGTAAAGTCTGCAACATGAATGATCTCGCTTACTGTAACGTCTACACACATCAGATGTGCTGCAAAACCGATTACCTCCTTTAATCTGTGCTAACGTACATGTGCAAGTTATTCATTATTCACCTGCAGGTATTGGGGCAGCTTATAAAACAGAATGTGTGAATTTGCGAACCATCAAAAACAGCTGCGCAGAGATGCACAAACATGAAACATTTATCGCGCTTAAAGGTTCCGGTTGGGGTGCGGCATGTCGGCACGCTGAGTTACTTACTGTTGCTCTCACTCTTTTGTATAAAAAGTCTGAGTTAATGGAAATAAACTCAATGGAACAAGTCGGCTGTGAGAGAAACAAGGCGAGACATGGCAGGGCGATGAATAATTTGGTGGGGGAGCAACAGGATCTGAACACCTGACTGAGTCGGACGACGGCGATGGCGGAGCTCCGCGGTCATTTCAGGACCAAAGCATGTCACGTTTTTATTCAAGATAAACCTCGCTTTCACTAATCGTGCCGCCTAAATCAAGAGAATCAAGGGCCGTTATTGCTACGGTGTATTTGTTTTTTTCTCTATTATATTTAATGGTCACAACACACTTCCTGCTGCACGATAATACGACTGGTTGTCAGCGCGAACGTGATCCGCTGCGCAGCGATGCATGACTTATTACCACGGACAGCCGGAGCTCATAAACAGGGGGAGCTTTGTGTGCCTGTTGCAGGGTCTTGGCACAAACACGGACGTGTTGAGCCACGGTAACAACCATGTGGAAAAGTGCCCGACCGATAAAAGCGGCTGAAAAAAAGGAGGCGACCGCGGGCTGAGGGTCGAGCTTAGAGCCGACGCACTAATGAGCCTCGGACTTCAGCGGGCTTTCATAAATCTGCTCAACAGTTGAGGTGATAATGATCACTGAAAGTTTTACTTCCATTTATCTCACAGAGCTTGTTACAAGACATTATTTTAAATATCTATGGTTAATTCACACAAGCACAAGGACTGGAAACATCAGATTTTCAAGAGGAGCTGCAGGTGAGAAGTCTACATTAAAGGTTTAACTGAGAGTTACGAAGCCTGGAGGTTTACTTTTGTTGCTTTCTGCTTGTTTTGTCACTGCTGCAGACAACATCCCAGCGTTTATAGCATAAATCTACATCATCATATACAGCAGGTAGTTTCTCAGAGTGATGCCAAATGAACGTTAAAGTCATTTCTGCAGCACGTTTTCCACCCTCGATCATCAGCTGTTGCAGGGTGCATCACATTGAAAGACAAATGTCTTGAAATTTAAATATAGCAAAAATGTGCCTAAAAATTATTTTTAAAAGCAATGTAAATTTATGATCCTTACCAAACACTAGACAAAGCTAATGACTTGAAGGGGAAGAACTCATGATTACCAATGTATTTTTTTTCTCCTACAGGAAATATATATATATATAATTGTGGATCCAGTGATGCTTTAGTGAACGTTTCCGATGAAATGACACTGAAACAGAAGCCGAAGCAGCAGCGACTGCGCATGTCTGCCTGCTGCGGACACGTGACGGCTCAGGTGGAACAGGTGGCCTTCACCTCCTAATGAGCTGCTCCCACTCCAGGCAACGCTATCAGCACACCTGCTGCCGCTCTTTACTTATTTATGTTTTTGTACATGCGGCCTCTGGCGTTTCTCACGTTTCACACACAGTCGCGCTGACGCCCTTAGAACCCGGAATCACACCTGGGTCAGCCTGGGACCAAACGGGAACTGTTCCCAGACCCCCGTTTCATGAGTGAACGTACTCGTTTGGGGTGCAGAGCGATGAGCCTTTTTGAGGACTATTTAAAAAAAAAAAAATCTGAATGTCCGGTCTGCAAACAGCTTGTAAGCTGAGAGTGGCGGCTTGTGTGCCATGACCCACCTTGCCCTTCTGGTTCAGTGGTTCTATGGTGAGCGCGTCGGCTCCTATGTCGATGATCATGCCCAGCTGGAACCCGTCAGCGGGGTGGGGCGCCCACACTGGCTTCCCGTCCTCCATGGCTCACCTTCCAAAGAAAGGGACAGAAAGTGAAAGACGGGCAGCGTGCAACAAAAAATAAACACACTTATTCAGTAACATGCAAACCTGGATACACACATTTGGATTTCTTTTTATACAACAGTTCCAAAAACGGAGTCAAAGCTGCTTTGTAAGGTCAGCCATCTTAAATCAGACCGACTCTGTGCACGATATTACCTTTTATTCGAGAAGAAAACTACACCGAAGAAACTACAACCTTGAAAGAAGCGAGATGAACCTGGTGTATTGTTTGAGTGGGACTGGACCAGCTGCTGCTGTCTGCTTTGTTTTCCATTAACCTGTTATTCCCCACACTGATCTTCTAAAGAGAGGATTTCCCAACGGAGTGTCGCTGGAGATTTCTGCTGCGGGGGTTCCTGCAATCCCTCGACGGGGGGGCGATATAACCCCTAATCGCCAAGAAAAATCGTCCAGTTAAACCTAAACGGTCCTGACTACGAGCCATAAGGGCCAAGCTAAAGCACCAAACATGAGGATATGTCATTTAAAGTATGCAAAATCCAGAAATGCCGACAGTTCAATGCATTTCTATAGGACTTCATACATAATGATGAATGCGCAAATAAGCCAAAGTATGTTTTTTTTTTTCTAAACAAAAAAGAGAGATAGATGAGCAAAGCATGCGCTGCTGGTGAGAAACTAAACTAGTGACAGAAACAGCGACAGAAGTTGAGATCTTCAGAGATCCTCACCGAAGCTTAATGCGTTGACAGCCTGGCAGCAGCTGAGCTGATCAACTGAGATGATTGTTGATCTGATTTAATCCAAAGACACGCGGAGCGTTTCTGTGGCTTTAATAACCCTCAGAAAAACAAAAGCTGATGGACGCCGCTGATCCACGTTTCTTCATCCGATACAATAGATTTGACGACCAGTAGCTCAAATTTGTCCTGTGTGGAGGACATTTGTTAACCTGAATCTCTCCTACTAACTGCATGCTACTGACTTAACTCCTTTTGCCATCTACAGAGGACATTTAGGGCTTATCAATGATACCAAAAGTGAAGGGGTGGGTATAATTACCTTACAAAGATTGGGGAATTAAAAAAAATTGTGACTAGACAATATTTTTTTTCCCTGGTACTCAGGAGGTTAAGCTAAATCGATTTAATCCCGATTTTTCTTTTAAAAACCAGGGTGTCAATACAACACGCTTCATCATTTCCTATGGAAATTTGATTTGAACTCGGCACTGTTCCAGTAGCTCTCGTCACAAAAGATCCATGAATAAACTATTGAAGCAACCCTACACAACCCAAACATCAACCACCCGACCTCGCTAAACGTGTGCTGTGAGGCGTTCTCCTGCAGAGACGGACCTCTCTTTGTATTTTATTCTTATTTTTTTTTATTTATTATTGTCTTGTCTTATTTTGGTAGTGTTCAGGAAGTTTGTGCAGGGGGGGTGTCCAAACAGCGCGAGGACTTCAAAATCCACGGAGGCGACCTCAAGTCGCTGTTTAGCATTCAGATGAAGCCGTTTCTGCTATGTTTTAATTGTTACCGATTTAACACGCTTTTTAATCAGATAAATTTAATACATTTTCAAACACTGCCATCTAGAAAGGACGTGTTGTGGAAGGGCCAAGACTGAATATTGACATTCATCTTTTTATCTTTAATGTAGGAGCCAAAGAAACTGCACTGAGAAAGCTGGTAAAAAATTACTTGTTGAGCCTTGAAAGAAGGCCGTCTGATCATTCAGGGTCAACGCAAAACCAGAAACTATGATTGGAGTCTTAAAAACATGCGCTGCAGAGATTATTCTCATGGATAGAATTGCAGCTGTAATATCTTCCTTTGTCTCTGTTTCATTTACTCCCTTTAACTGATACCATGATCAAAAAGGATGAGGGAAAAAGAAAAGGCAGCAGAATAAACAGTTTTTCCATCGTCAGCCTTGAAGTGTTACATCAAGGCTGCTTTGGGAAGTGTTTCTGTCAGCTGGCTGAAGCAACACGAAAGTTCACAGCTTTGCTGCGAGTTTAATTCGAGGCTGTCCAGGCAGGAAATAAGCTCAGCCCGGTGTCTACTAACATGACACAACTCTCGCTATGGTGGAAATATTGAGCAAACAGCCCTGGATGACATGTTAACGCTCCGCAGAGCTGTTTTTCATTCACATAACCTACAGCCCCAACTGGGGATCTGAGGCCGCTTTGCTCTCAAGGCAACGCTCCGAATGGGATAACAACGTCCGTCCAAAAGGGCTGCACGACAAAGGGAAGGCGGCTCACCTCTGATCAAACTGAAACCCGTCCCTCATGAGAAACTTTGACTCATGCAGCGTGAAATCCTCTTAGTATTTAACCCTAATCCAGAGAGGAGAGGCGCTACCGGAGATCGATGAGTGTTAGGGCAATGCTAATCAGAGGAGAGCAAGAAATAACAAATACATGCAGGGGACACTGGCTAGGAGTTGAAGCAGGACACTCAAAACACGCCTCTTGTTTCCTGCCACTTGTTTCCTGTCCTAATACCAGGCCAAAGGAGCACTGGGCAAAAAAAAAAAAAAAAAATCAAAAAAACAAGGAAGATGTTCACAGAGCTGCCACTTTTCAGGGTGTATCCTAAAAAACAGTATCAGAAAACTAGAAAATATACACAAAGAATGCAATGTGTATCATATAGTAAAATAAGACGAACCATAAAGTTGGGCACAGTCTAATTGCTGGGGACAAATCATAGCAGCACAACACTGTGTGCAGGGTAAAAGAGAAAAGAGAGGTATAACTGCGTCAAGACACTTAAATACAGTTTTATTTAAAGTTGTCTTTGATGCTAACAAGCAATAACACTAGTTTAGTGCTGGGACAATTATAAATAGTTACCATGCTTTCAGGAAATTAAAATAACTTCATCATATATTATTGTTAATATAAAAGTAATGCCGGTTGTTTCTGTCATCATGGCTGTTTAAAAAAAAAAAAGAAGTGCAAAAGTTTGACAGAACTCGACTCACCTGCGAGAATTGTCCTTCAGACAGTCGGGTGGACGCGCAGCGGGACAGCTGGGACTCCCGTGTCCCTCATACGGCTCGGAAGTCCCGGAAACTGGCCCGTGTTCGTCGGTGTTCCCTCCCCTCCCGCGGCGGCGCAGGACGGATGAGCGGCGGCACAGACCTGCGCTCGCGCACCCCTGCTGAGCGCCCGTGACGTCACCCCACCCCCAGGTGGTGCGTTGCGGTGTCGCTCGGAACTTCCAGCGTCGGGTCAACTTTACGGCACCAGAGCGGGGAAAATAGACTTTGGATAAGTTCTATAAAATATTTATAATTGGAGATTTTTATTTTTATTTGTCCTGAATCAAACATAGTGACTTATGGTCTAAGATACATAAATAAACCCATGTTTTATGAATGCTGTGAATTATATGGAAATAACCAAACACAGACACAACTAAAATTCAATTATCTTTTTTTTAAATTTTGTCCTTGAACCAACTTAAAATCAATTAACATTGCGCCACTTTAATCTGCAGCTTGATATTTATATTTGCGTGTTTTTCCATCTTTATAAAATTGGAGCTAAATTAAAAATAAACACTTGACCAGTCCAGTGGCTGCGATGAAGAGACTGCACATGCTGCCTTGAGAGTCATAAATATTTGAGAGGGTGGTAATCTAAAACTTTTGGGGGTGTTTTTGAAGGAGACATCCAATCCCCAGCTGAAACACTGGCTGCCACAGGGTTTGTAAATCTAATTAGGTCATCTGATGCTTTTGTGCTGGACCATATCTGATTACTGGCACAAGATGGGCAGCATGTAAACAGTAACTCGGCAATTTATTTATTTTTTGCTGTAAGATTTTAAAAGTCCAGGTTGGTGTCTGCAAATCGTCCTCAACACTGCAGACGCAAGTTAGACTGGAGAAACAGGCTCTGATGTTTCAGTGTGGATAGAAGAGCACACACTCTAATTAAGAAAATCCTTAACCGTTATCTTTGTCATGGTTAATCTGTGTAAAAGGAAAAAAAAAATTAAGAGAAATACTTTGGGTTAAGATGCCTTATTTCTGCTTGCATGGACAATGGCTCCCCCATGTGGCCATTTAGGTGAGAAACATGTCTTTTTTTTTTTAAACTCAAACACAACCTCATTGCTGGTGTAATTCAGCTCCAAGGCAAAAAAAAAAGGACAAATGTCGTGTATTGTTTATTTTTTTACACTAAATAAATGACAAAGAATGATAGCCACACACATCTACAGTGAAACGAGTTGCCAGCCATCATTCAAACCCTTACACGTTACTAATTTTTCAAAGAATAAAATGATTTAATAATGATTTCAGTCCCTGGGTAAAGTAGAGGCGCTTGTCATTTAACACAACGAGCAAAATGTCTTACCTTGTCGCCATCAATAAATGCAAATCTGTAGGGTTATGTTAAAGGCATCCATTTCATTTTGATCATCTGGCAGCGCAGAGGTTGGCTCAGGCCTCGCTGCCACATCAATCACTCAGTTACTTTCCCAGCCAATTATCTGCGTGGCCCGGACTGCTTCGGACTTTATCTGTGAAATGTTTATAAATGTCCTACCACACACACACACTCACACACACACATTCTGCAGGAAGAAACAGGGGAGGAACATGAAATGTGCCTGTTGGACGGCCAGCGTTCAAAGCTCCTGCTAAGTTGGAGGAACTCTTCTTCTGCCTGGGAAGACACTTCTGCAGGTAGGCAACGTTGATTTTAAAAGGTAAGCTGTCATGATTGCTAGTGTTTACAAGTTGGTAAAAACAAGATAAAACTTAGAGTTTGTGCCCATGATATGTAGGAAAGTATATCTGGTTGTTGCTCCTGTGTGTTTAAATCAAGCATGTTCAGAAAATTGGGATTGGAATACTTTCATTTGTCTAAAAAAAAAAAGACTCAATCAAAATATTACTTTTTAGTTTGGGATCTTTTCTTTTGGAAATCCCTAACACTTCTTTGTTTCCCTTCATTGTGCTCCGTTTCGCCTTTAAAGTCCACTTTCCCGCCTGCGTGGAAGAATGACAAGAAGAAAGCTGGTGCTCCCTACGATGCTGCTGTCCGTAATGATGAGTTTATTACCGCTACAGAGCTCACTGGGGCAACAAGTGGCAGAAGACTCGTGCACGGTTCAGATTCTTGTCCCTGGACTCAAAGGCATGTTGTCATGCAAGTCACACTTTAAACATATTTGATGGGAATTAAACAAAATGAGGGAAATTTGAAGTATTGCTGTTTTCATCCTTTTTCTCTCTGCTAAAGGAGAACCAGGGGATAAAGGACAAAAAGGAGCACCTGGCCGACCGGGAAGAGTTGGTCCTCCGGGAGGGATTGGTATACTTTTGCACAGCAAAACAAAAATCCCTTAAAGTGTCTGTTTTTAACAAATAAACCTAGCGTTCTGGAGGAGAAAAACCTTAAAGCGTGGAGCAGACGCACACATTTTCTTACGCTCAGTGGGCGCAGCAGAAACTGGGGCAAAGATCACATTTCTTTGGCTGATAGTGCGCCGTTATGTCACTAACAGGCCAGGCCAGAGATGTTCAGTGTTTACATTCGGGTCTGAGGTTGGAGGAGAGATGATTTGTGGAGTCCGAGTGTTTACTGAAGACCTTAATGAGGAGGGAGAGCTTTCTCCTTTTAATTAACAGAACCTCAGTGGAAATAAATCGCTGTTCAAGAGAAACAGAATGCTTTTTCAGACATGTTGCTTTGTAGTTGAAGAGCGTTAAAATGTGCTGTTTCTAGGGCAACCTGGGCTTAAAGGACAGAAAGGCATTATGGGACGTCATGGAAAAGTTGGCCCGAGTGGAATGAAAGGTGATACAATTATCCAAAGGCGCACTCTGTCAGGGATGGGTTATTAAATTTAAAACGCCGTACACAGTCGGTGAATAATTACATCTTTTTTTTTTTTTTTTAATTTTTGTCTTAGGAATCAAGGGGGACATGGGTGAGCCAGGTCCAACTGGTCCCAGTGGAGACCCAGGTGGGAATGAAATGATTTTTTACTCAGTTTGTTAACCACATTACGTGTTCAGTGACAAGTTAACAGTCCCGTCCCTTTTCAGGTGTTCCATGCGAGTGCACGCCGATACGAAAGATGATCGGAGAAATGGACATTCTCGTGGCTCAACTGTCCTCAGAACTGAAGTTCATCAAAAATGGTATTATCTAGGCAATATTTATAAAACCTACTGATTGTGAGTGTGGATAAAAGTAATCATCGTTGCGCTCCTCCGTGGCTGTTGTCGCGGTTTATACTTTTAGAGCTGGAAGTGGTGGGCAAGTCAATAAAAGATTTATAGAAAATCAAGTGCTCATTTTTCAGCACTGCCCTCCCCTGCAGCTGCTGCTGGCATAAAAGAGACAGACGGTAAGGTCTATCTGCTGGTGAAGGAGGAGAAGCGCTACGCCGACGCCGAGCTCTACTGCCAGTCGAGGGGAGGGCACTTGGCCATGCCGAAGGAAGACGGCGCCAACGCAGCCATCGCGGGCTACATCACCGACGCGGGCCTGAGCAGAGTCTACATCGGCGTTCACGACCTGGACCGGGAGGGCGAATTCACCTACGTGGATCGCTCCCCCATGACCACCTTCAGCAAATGGAGAAAAGGAGAGCCCAACAACGCCTACAATGACGAGGACTGTGCTGAGATGGTGGCCTCTGGGGAGTGGACCGACGTAGCGTGCCATCCCACCATGTATTTCATCTGTGAATTTGACAAAGACGCCATCTGAATTCAGAGAAACTTGAGAAGAAATGACCAAAAAAAAAAAAAAAAAAAAAAAAAAGGATTGAGGGAAATGTTTAGCTTGAGCTGCACAAAGATGTTTTTTTTCCGCCCCCCCCCTGTTCTAACAAGCTATTTATTTTCTGAGCTTGCAAGATCCTGGCAGTTGTTGGGCTTTTCTTATTCTAAGTGCATCCTTTAGTCTCACACTCTGCGATTCATCAAGGTTTTCAACAGCATGCCAGGCAGTGTTATTGAGTTTTTATGGTATGCAAACTATTCCGTAAAAAGTGCCATCGACAAACAAGCCAAAGAAGCAGAGGGCTGTAGATTGTGTGGAAAAATATCCAATTAAAAAACAGATTTTGGTTCCAGCTGAGTGCTTTTAATCAAACAAATAGAATGCCTTCTACATTTATATGCATATAATAAGATATGTGGCGACTGCTGTACAATAAACACTGATGGATACTGTAAAAAAATATATGAAAAACTACATTATTTTCTACTGCTGAGCTGGTTGTTTTTATTTACTGCAGCAGACGTGCCAAACTTGGCAGAAAAAGACAGTTTGTGACCAGTGCAGAACAATTTCTATTCATAATAAAATCCCATGAACAAAGTCAGTGACTGCTCCAAATGTCTTTGGCCAAATCTCATGCAATATCACAAGTCTCAGAGTTTGTGTTGTGATCGACTCTCAGCTACTACCACGCCAAATTTTAGCACAATATCTGTAAAGTTGTCTGAATTATAGGCATTTTTTTTTTGCATTTTCTAAGGTCAGATGGCTGTGGCAGCCATCTTGAATTGGGTTAGCTCTCAAATTTACAAGTTGTGCATTTTTGAACGACAAAACCCTCCCTTGAGTTTTTTTTTTTAAGTCTACATCTTCCAGTTGTTTGGTTTTCAGAGGAAGTCCCACAGACCTGGCAGCTATTGTTTTTGGGACAGTAATCCCAGTTGGGATTATATTCTATATTGTGACTCACTAGGACAAGGAATTTGAATATGCATGATGCATTCCCACAAATAACGCACAACACCGGTCCCTGAAGGAATGAATAATTAATGCTGAGATGAATTATGCATTTAATTGACCAGGAGTTGTCTGCCATAAACCAATTAGCTGCCATTGTGGGTGCAATCTCTGGTTACCTTTGCGGCTATAAAAGACTTTTGACAGCTCTGGTTTACCTCAGAATAAGCAAGCAAAAAAAAAGAAAGCAAATAGGAGATAAATAAAAAAAATAAGGGGATATTTTAAAGAAAAAAAAGTTACGTCGACTTCTGAATAAAAACAATCGGTTAGCTAACTGTACCTCCTGGCTAACTGTTTACACGTGTTGCCATGGAAACGCAAGCGCAGTCTAGGAACTAGGAAATTTGACGTTAGCAACACAAACGAGTAAAGCAACCGCAAGGGCGTCAGATAATTAGTTTATTGGTGTTACGCCTCTGAAGTGGATGAATTGGTGTTACATGTCAGATGTTATCTCCGGTTTCGTCTCGGGTGGCTCGCCAAAGCTGACCCAGTTCCACGCAAATACGTTCAGCTCGACCCGTGGGCTCCGTTCGTGTTAAGCTAGCTCCGAACATGCCGGGGACACCGGGGAGCCGGACGGACCTGCCTCCGACCAAGACGGTGACCATCTACAGGAACGGAGACGCCTTCTGGCCGGGCAGGAAGGTCGTCGTGAATCCGCGGCAGGTGTCGACCTTCGACACCTTCCTGGCCACGCTGACCAAAAGGATCGAGGCTCCATTCGGCGCCGTGCGGAGGCTGTACACACCCACGCAGGGCCGCAGGGTCCGGCACTTGGACGAGCTGAAACACGGGAGTGCCTACGTCGCAGCCGGAAACGAGCCGTTCAAAACGCTGGAGTGAGTAAAAAGCTGCATGTTGGTGGAAACTTAAATCTCTTTATTTTTATTTTATTATTTACTTTTTGGGTTTGCAATTTAGGCTTAAGCTGAGCTCCCAGATAAGCTAGGCTAGGCTAGCTGTGCTAATTAAGATACCAATTAAGTCCAGGTGTGCTTACAGAATTAGTTTATTTTTCTTGTGCATTTATTGAATTGGTGTCATTTATTTGCCACATTTTTTATGAGTTATAGTTGTCTGTTTACAGATAAACATCAAGACTAAAGTCTATTTATTTAGCAACTATTATAGATAGCAGATTATAGTAAAGTAAAGCAGCCTATTATCGCAGCTTTAGTGATCTCACTGTCACAGTTTCTTTTTAATCTCTTCTAGCTATTATGGAATAACCACCTTAAAGCCACAGAATAAGAGAGAAGAACAGGTAAGAACAGGTTCTGGACATGTGATTTGAAAAAAATAAAGTTTCTCTTTTATGTGCTATCCAATTATCTTAAACTATACAGAACAAAATCTGATGCTGAAGCGTTAAATTATTGCTAAAGGAGCTGCTGATATGCAGTCAGGATCTAATCAATTTACAAAGGAATAATCCTTGTATATTTCCTTTTTTTTTAGATATTTACACATTTTCCAGAAATTTTATGTATGTTTAGTTTTTTTTTTCTTTTCAAAGCTTGTATATTTTCAATGTTTGATATTAAACTGATCCCAGTGTTTTCTATTTAGGCTGTGTTGTATGTTATCAATTAAATTAATTTGCTATTTACAAAAAGTATTTCTACATTTGCATTCAGTTTAGGGTTTTCTGTCTTAACTGTGTTCTAGACCCAAGTTGGCTTCACATAAGTCAACGAGATGATAAATAACAGCACTAAAAATGCCTTTATTTAATTTAGATTATTTATTCTTTTTTAGATCCAACCTGTTGCTCACAGCAGAATAGTCGCTTCAGCTCGCTGGAGGAAAATCATTGATGGAACTTGCACAATAAAGTCAGTGCTGGTCTGAAACTGAATGCCATTTCCGACAAAAACGAATGACGTTCCCTGTTGTGGCGTGCTCACCTCCGCTGCTTTTAACTGTTCCCGTGAATCATTTCATAGTGTCTTCACGAATGGAAAGTTGCTGGTCGCTCCGGTTCGAGTCCGGATCCCAAAGCACACTCTGAAGAGCTGGGAAAATGTTTTAGCCATGGTGACGGAGAAAGTGGGTCTTCGCACTGGGGCTGTTTTCAGGTAACCTCTACCACCAGTATTCAGAATAATGTAGCCTTTAGAGCCAATTTATTTTAAGGATAATTTTGCTGGGAATGAAAATGAAAGGCTATGTCTATTTAATGACTATTGCAGCCATGACAGGTTGTATTATTTCCAGTAGAATCTATCTATAAGTGCTGAAAACACTCCTGGGAAGTTGTTTAAATTTAACACATGCAAATGTACATTTTGAGGTTATTCGGAGTAATAGGTGTATATTACCGTTTTTACTTCCCAGGCTGTGTAAACTGGACGGACAGCCTGTTTGTGGCTCCGCTGAACTGGAGAACAACCAGCATTATGTTGCAGTTGGTGCCGAAAAGTTCAAACCTCTTCCATACGACCGGTCAGTCCCCTGCAGGGATTTAGTCAAAGAAAACACGACTGAAAGGTAGGAGACGTGCTGTCTTATGTCAGATAATTTTTTTTTCATTATATACTGTATATAAAAAAACACTGGGTTTTAAAATTACTGTGAAAAAGGAAAAAAAAAAAAGTTGATATATATGTCTGTGTTTTCTCCAGCGACCAAGACATCTTGCCTGATAATGAAAGGACAAAACTTGAGGAAGACGCGGTAAGTATTTCTGAATTGGGTTTAGCTTCCCATCAGGTTATTCTTTTTCTCATGAAATGTGGAATTGTTATATTCCCCCGCCCCCCACATTCCCTCTGGTTTTATCGTTCACTTTGGTGGGATCACAGCCGTTTGCGCGCGCGGCATTTCAATTAACATTTCCCACTTGTGTGCGACTTGTTGTGGGGGCGCAATTCGTTATGAGACAGCGCCGTCATCAATCACTGTCTGCACGAGGCATTGAGTTACCAATGCTTTCCACTTTGATGGGTGATCCCCACAGAGGCAGGCCGGTCCACTTGATCAAGTGCAGCGAGCCTCGCGAACGGATCATACTGGATGTGTCAGGGGTACTTCACTTACTGGAAAAAAAAAAAAAAAAATCTCATTCAAACCAGAACCAGGACTATCTGTATTGTGATTAAGTAGACAGTGAAATGCTTTGAATCCATATGAGGATTGCGCTGCTGTGGGCCTGAGATGAACACCAAATCAGTTGGAGAAGATGAGAACATGCTCTGTCAGCAGGTTCAGGAAGATAAAGCCCCCTTGTGAGAGATGTGTCTGACATCTGATTTTTCTAACCATGAAGGATGGCAGCGCTGTTGCAGGTGCCAATTTTACTAGATGGAGAAAAATACCCTTTACCTTATCACAAGCTGTACCTTCTGTTGACAAGCTCTATATTCAGAAATATGAACGGTTATTAGCAGCACATCAGAATGAGCTGAAATACAGGTGCCTTTCTAAGAGCTCTTCACCACAACATTTGATCAAGCAAAAAAAAAATCAATTAGAATAATATTTTCATTAGGCTAAGTTCAACTCATTCATAAAGTAAGAGCTCTAGATCCATATCTTTTGTCATTTCACTTAGTACCATAAGGTGGAGACAGAGACAGGCCTATGGCTGTGTTTTCCCTCCACCACCTCATTGTAGTACTCTCTCACAGGATATGATGCCTCTGTATTTGACTTCTCTTGCCTGTGCCTGATCCCTCGTGAATCTGTAAACATGAGCCGATCAGTTAATAAGACTCGTCCACAAGACAGAAATGCACGGGACGAAAATGACCCCCTCTTTCTCGATCTGTCGGCTGTGTGGCTTAGTGATTGCACATGCGTTTATAGGGTCACGTCCGCCGTTAATTTCAGTTTGACCTCACAAAACAACAGCATTCTGGCTTGAAACGCCTGTAAAGACCTCCTTTAAACATGCCCACCGAGGCCGCGTAAAATGTAACCTTGCTCACGCAGCCCTCGCTGTATGGGAACGGCATCCGTCCTGTCTGCACCAGCAGTGGACCGTCTCTGCACTGATGAATGGGACATCTGGTCCTGAGATTGTAATACTGAAACTCACCAGCACACCATGTTTCCCTCGGAGGCAAACATATATGCTGACTTTGGTGACTGCAGACATCATTAAGTTGAAACTTTTAGGTAGACGAAGCAGAAAGAGAAGATTAGCAGTAAGATGGAGAAATATAAATGGGGGGGGAAATAATATTTGAAGTAATTTGTGCTTTCACACAGACCATCTTGTGAAAATGAACCGAACAAGACTGACTGAAGTTTAAAGAACTGCACTTTCAGTCATTAGCAATGATTTGATGCCGCTTCCCATTTCTCAGCTCTTCGTCTATGATCTCACTGGTTAGGGGAAGCAGCAATGCCCTGAGGAAAACTTCACCTCCACTCTGCTGCCAGTATGTCTACTAACTGTAGACCAGCCCTGGGAGTGGCTCCTGCTGATACCACAGCCACTATGTGCTGGAGGCTGGTCAGTCCCAATTGTTCGGGACCCCTATTATCCCCTGGCTATCATATCACGCTGTCCTCTTGTTGACTCCTGTTCTCTGCTACTTGAGAGGGCCACAGATTACTTTCTGCTCTAACTATGGCGCTTTCTTTCTCTGTCTGGGGCCTCTTGATACAGTGTTCTGCTCCTACAGGACACGGCGCTGTAGATATGTAATGCAGAAGGAAAAGGCTAGATGACCTCAGCTTTTCCACTGCTGCTTTTCCAGTTGTGCATCTACTTATGCTTTCCCAGCTCTGCGGGGCTCCCCCCTCCCCCCAGCCTCTGCGCCCTCCTCGCCGCTCTCCCCGAGTGAGACTGTCTTGATTTAATGTTGTTGATTTAAATTTGATCTGTTTACATCTCACCACCAGCCTGTCAACAAGCAAAACAAGCTGTTCAATATTTGATTGGCCAGATGCATTTTGATTTCGAACTTTATCATGACATATTGCACATCAGTCACAGATGAGCTGAGGTTACAAAACCGAACAGCTTACCGCTGCGACAGTGCCACTGCGACTCCTGTCTTTGATCTGCTGCCGTGGCTGCGGACACTACAGCGCTAGCACATGAACTCTGTTTCAACTCCCCTTCGCAGAATATATAACACCAAATAAACTTCAATCTCTCTTTTGTTGCATTGTTTTGTTTTTTTTTTCTTCCTCAGCCCACTAACGGCTGCAGAAATTCAGAAGAATAACAACAGACATTGCCTTTGCATTAAAGAAAGCAAACAAGTGAAGAAACAACTCTGCTATTCCCCAGATGCCATGTTAGTGAGCTTGCAAACACCACTGCCAGGAGTGTATTCTGGTGGAAGCCTGAGATCACTACACTATCCCCCGAGCCTGCCCAGGGACCCTGCAGTAAAGAGCGCTGATGCTGAAAAGAAACAGAGTTTGCTCACTCTCTCTGTCTGTGTTTCCCATTCTCTGTAAGGGAGACATACCTCACCTTGCTACCTACAGAGGGGATGAGGAGCCTGCGAGGAGAAAATTGCCTTTTGTGGAAGCATTAATTCAGATGTGTACCCTGCTGTTTGAACATCATTCTGAACTCTCCCCACTGCTCTCTCCTTCTTTTAGTTTGATTCCTTTTTCACTCCTTTGCTCCCCCACTGCGGAGCTGACTCCTAAACCTTTTTTTTTTTCCCCCTTCGCCCCTCCATCAATAACCTTCTTCTGTCTACAGCTGAAAAATAACTTATTCCCTGCAACTCCCTTCCTTTCCCTTTAAGCTTGTTTGGATTTTCATTGTTTGATCTGGCTTGATAAATAAGACAAATGCAGTTAGAAATTCATGGCTGCCCCATTTCATCAATAAATGATTAGTTTGCCACGCTCCCCGGTGATTGATAGGTTGTGCATGCAATGTCTTGGAACCAGATGGATTCAATGCAGCAGAAGTCATGGGGGAACTACAAAACATATCAGCTCATGAAAAATTGAGGTCAATGGAAAATTTATAAAAAGCATTTAAATTAGAGGTTAAATAAGTTTCCTCAATATGTTCAGTCTTTTTTGTTTCTTTCTTTAAAAAAACAAGCAAAAAGTCAAAATCAACAAAAAAATAAACCCAAGAAAACTAATAACCAGAGTGCTTGTTTTCTGCTACTTTTTGTTTCTCCATGTTGGGTGCTCAGGTATGCTTTGAAGAGGACCTTGAGCACACAGCCAGGGGCCAGAAGAAAGAACACATAACCAAGACAGAGAGACTTGAACAGCAGAGGCAGGTGTCCAAAATCGCAGCACTCTTCACGGCGGGGGGTAAGCAGAGCATTTCACTAGCAGTGTATCCCTCACTTTTCTGCTTCTCCAGGTCTGCCCTGTCCTCGGTTTGTTCCTTCCACAGATTTTTTTTTTTTTTGAACTGTATGATAATTGGCCTTTTGATTACAAATTTATATCTAGAATTTCATTTCGGCACACGTGTCTGAGCGCATGTGCATCACTACACGTTCCTTTTTGTGCGTATCTAAAGAGATGCCAGTCTAGTGTGTGTTGGGAATACAGAAAATCTTAACATTTGGCAGGTGAAGCGGCTTTCGTTTGATTCTCATCCTGTTCTGTTGAGTCCATGCAGAACATAGCTCAGTGCTCTTTGAAAGTAACGTCACTTTTTTTTTTTTTTTTCTGTGAATATTAAACAGAACGAGACTTCAAATGCTATCAAGGGGCTTAAATCATAGATGAACTCAATCAGGCCATTTGGTTGAATTTGAATGCAGAAAGGCTTGTTAGCTACAAAGTTTGAAATAATTCTTTCATTTTCTCAAAAGATAATCTGATGAAGTATTTCATTAATATAAAGTAAACACTTTTCTCTCTGATTCTGGTTACGCAAATGTTGTTTCAGCTGTGTACAATGATGGAAAAAAGTAAGTACTTGTTCTTGCAATTTTTAGGGTTTACATACTGCGACTCATTTTAATGTTTGGAAGATGTAATTTTAGATCAATGTCAGCACATGATAAACTTTAGAAGGTATTTATTCAAGTAAAAACGGTCACAAAATAAAGCGGCAAAATAAAAGCATGAAGTCCACATTGTGATTAAATCTTTTGTAGAACCACTTTTACAGATTTTAGTAGATTTTTTTAATTATTTGTTTGGCATATGAACCTATCAGTCTCATATTGCTGAGAAATGTTGACCCATTCTTTTTATGCATCACTGCTTCAGTTTATTGATGTTTAGTTATGCAGACTTTACTTATCATCCTAAATAGAACTTGCTGGGACAGCTACTCCTGAAAAGATTGATCAGTTTCTATTTTTAAACCTTTTATCAATTGTGGAAAAACAGATTCCATTTATTTTCTTTAGAAATTGACTCCACATCCTTCCAAGAGTAATCGGTGTGTAAAATTTTAATAGATAAGCTACATTCTTAGATAATGGTTCAAAAGAAAACAAAGTACAAGTTTCTGAGAATTCTGTTTTAGTTTGTGAGTACAGAGAGGGCTCTGTCCTGCTGTGTACTTTAGACAGTAAACATATCAAAACAATAATGAATTTAGAGGATTAGTGAGGTACTTGGCATACAATATGTTACCCGGGTCAGAAAACAAAGTTTGAGGATAAGGCCAGTGCAACAACAACCGGAAACATATAGTACATAACAGCACATACACCCCTCACTCCCGCCCTTCCTCCCAGCTGCTTATCTGCGGTCGGGTCACAGAGGCAACAGGTCCAGGAGGGGAAACTTAGACATCCCTCTCCCCAGCAACACTCTCCAGCTCTTCCTAGGACATCCTAAGGCGTTCCCAGGTCACCAAGTTCTAGGACTGCCACAGGGTCTTTCCCAGTGGGTTGTGCTCAGAGGATTTCAGAGGAAGTCGCCCAGGAGGCATCCTAATCAGATGCCAGTACTGCCTCATCTGACTCCTTTTGATGTGGAGCAGCAGTGACTGTACTCTGAGTTCCCCTGGATGATGGAGCTCCTCACCTTATCTCTAAGGTGAGGAGCTCCAGCCTTATCCGGCTGTCCTATGGAGGAAGCTCGTTTCAGCTGTTTCTATCTGGGATCTTGTTCTTTTGGGCTTGATCCATACCACATGACCTTAGATGAGAGTTGGAACGTCTACTGACCAGTAAATTCAAGGCTTTGTCTTTCCACTCCAAATTTTCTTCATCACAATGAAATGAAGTAATGTCCTCATTATTGCAGACAAGGTCCTTATTTGTAGATTTATCTCCTGCACCATCCTACCATCACTTACAAACAAAACTTCTGTATACTTTAACTCCTCCGCCCAACTTAGAGGGAGCATTCCACCCTTTTTTCACATTGAGAACTATGGCCTCTCTCATAGAGGACCTCACCGTAATCCCATCTGCTTCACACTTGGCTGCAAAGCACCCCAGCTCACTCTGAAGGTCATGGCCTGAAGATGCCAACAGAACCACATCATCTGCTAAAAGCAGAGATGAGACCCTGATGTTCCCAAACTAGACAGCCTCCTCTCCATGGCTACATCTTGATATCTTGTCCATGAACACCACAAACAGGATCCGAGACAGGGGACAGCCCTGGCAGAGTCCAAACTTCAATGGGAACGAGTACGACTTTGTGCCGAGGATGTGTAAAGTGCTCTCACTTTGGTTAAGCAGCGACTGGCTAGCTCTTTAAAGCTAAGGAGATTTTTAACTACCTCGGTGGCCCCTACCATCTTTCCTCAAGTCCTCAGACTCTGCCTCCTCAGAGGTGGACATGGTGGCCAGGTTAAGGCGACGGGCATCAATAACCTTTTGGCCACAGCTCCTGGAAGTCACATTTGTCATAGAGGCCCTGAATTTTGATTGTATGTCCTCAACCTCCTCTGGGATGTGCAATAAAAACTCTCCCAAAGGTGTGAGTTGGAAAACTCGTGAACAGGGGCCTCTACCTGATGGCAGAATGAAATCTAAAATATGGTGCAATCTAAAATTTGCTATTCCAAAAAGGACTTCTGCAAACCTAAAAACATGCTGAACTTCCAATTCACTGCCAGTTATTTTAACTATGACTGCAAATCGGGCTAATTGTTATTGTTGAAACCTACCACAACTTAAATTTGACCCTGTTACATATAATATTTCTGTTTTTAAGTGTTAAGGTATAAATCAGGTTTTCAAAATGATGTCAGTTCTTTAACCACCAGCTGAAAACAAGATAATGATCCATTATCTCTGGCACAATATAATGGTAATAACGGTCCACCATTATCCTTTTTTTATGTTCTTTTTTTGTACATTCTCCCCTCCAAACTTTACAACCAAACTTCTGAAGCATGAGGGTAAATTCAGTGTGTACTTTATTTCTAATTCACCCCTTAGAACCTTAAAAATAGACAATAGTATTCATGAGCATCATTTGGTAAGGCTCAGGCATGTTTTTTCTTTGTTTTTGTCTTTTTTTAAATTTGTCTAGAAATAAATCTAAATAACATGTTCAGCTAAAAAACGCTGTTAAAGTAAACAAGCTTTGAGGTGAACATACAAACCGGACACATTATTCATTCCATTTTTCCTCAGTCCTTCTTGTGTTTCATGTGTCTGCAGTTAGCCTTAACACTGATTAATCTAACCTACATGGTTATTTATAATTTATATAAAACACTTTAGGCAACAGTGTTAGATTCAAGCTCAATAGTGTGTTTCATTATTCACATTGCTCTCCATCAGGTTTAGCAGTCAGAGACAGAAAGGAATTTGATTAAAAGAGAAAACCAGTGTAATATTAGTGAATGTGCTATACCTCAGATATATTAGAAACACCTTGTCTGTGGCTAGGTTTAAGTCAGGGTGGAAGATTCACACCGGTTGTCCATATTTGTGGTAGGACAGCTGTCTGTGGCCCTTTCTTCTCTGGGACCACTCTAAATAAATAAATGGCTCGACAGCAAGTATTGATCTCTCGTGAGTTTGAGCAGGAGAGGGGGAAAAAAAGAGAGGACAAGAGGGCAGTGAGGGATGGAGGGGCAACGGCGAGTGAGAGTAACGGGGAGTGCAGAAGAATGAGAGGGTGGCTGCCAGCGGATGGAGTAATTGTGATTAATCACTTTTCCCAGCAAGCAGCGTGTTCAACGCACAAAACAAAAGGAGTGAGACTGCAGGGGCGGCGGAGGTTCAGGAAGACCGCCAGCTGAAAGTGGACCTGCCAATAGATCAGGTAAAAAGTAACCCGATTCACCTGATGAGCTCTTTAGCATGCAGGTTTTGAAAAGTTTGACTTGTTTATCAAACAGGAAGTCGAAAAGTAATGTTTGCCCACAAGTACCCGAAGAAAAATTCTCCACATGCTGATTTTATTTACCTTGAAAGTATTTTACTGACTGTATAAGTGCTTTTTTTAGTCCTATCTTGGTTTGCCATATAAATTTATTATCAGAACGAGATGTTTTTTTTTTCTTTATATTGTAAAGGTTAAACGAAAGATGTTTCTGCTGCTTTTTTTTTCTCACCACATTTTTTTCATTAGGCTTCAGTTTTCTGTCTGCAACTTCAAACAGCATTGAAAATGTACTTCTAGTACAGTATAATTTGATTTTATGTTCACAATAAGTCTCGTAAATGCTCAGTAGAACACGCTACATAAATATAAATACCATAAAATCAATACTGCAGTCAGTACCGTGAATGCCAAAGAGGATTTTGTGTTTTTTGCCTTCATGCAGGTTGAGGCCTCGATCGTGGAAGAAGAGCAAGAAGATGTAGATTGGGACGAGGTCTTTCAGGATGACATGGAGGCCACGTCTCCCCAGCAGTCTTTAACTGCAGTTTCCAGGAAGGCTGTAAGTACTCTTATTAGAAGTTTTATGCAGCTCTGTCTCGCATTCAGTTCATTTTCAGTTCATTATTATGTCCAATTTTCTCATTTGCTTTGGAATTAGGTCACATAAAAATGGTCTAACCAGCAATTATGGTAATCATCATTTTCATAATTGTATGGGGGTCACATAGACCTGTTCCTGCAACCATATTTTTATCTAATATGTGTGTAACCTGTTTATTTTGTCTCAGTGGGTTTCTGTGTGTATTGTGTGCTATCCTTTCACCAGCACGTCTACTCTTCCGGGCAAGGGAAGTCAGAAAAAATGTAAAATTGAAATATAAGTAAAAAAATATTTAAACGGCAGATAGATTTTAGGTTTTATGCATGTTGAAAATTTAACTGCAGCCACGGGGACGATATGCGGTATGCATTTCGCAACATAAAGTGATCATGGTAAAAGTCTAGACCAGTGTTGGATATTTGTTCTCTTCTCCGGGTATTGTGCACGGTCAAAGAGATGAAGTACAACTGAGGTGAGTGTACAGATGTTTTTGCATGGATCTCCGGTTCCCAGAAATTACACTCATTTAAATACACTTATTTTACTCTAATAATCCTCGAGGGACAGCGGTACGGGGCTGTGTAACCGTGATGAATGCACACAATAGTTGGGTGATATTACTATTCCGAGCAATTTCGTTCAGCTTTGAAATGAGAAGATATTGAGTCTTATTTAAGCAATCAATAACCTTGAACATTTCTTTTTAATGAAAACTATAATTTCAAGCAGTGGCAATTACGCCGCAGGGGGAATGTTTTGGTGTGGTGATGATTTTGCTGCTGTATGCACTTTTGCAATAAAGATATTCTTATTGGGATAATTATTGACTTCTGGGGGCAGTTATGACCCTGGCTAAAGACCTCATCAATAGCCTAATTCATTACTTATTGCTTTTAGTCATACATGAGTGTTGCTGATTCAAATTGACTATAGATTGCAGGGAATGGCCATCAGATAATAGGAAATAATAATAATAATAATCCCTGTACCGACTCAGCTACTTTTTAGAAAAATGATCTCTTTTATCAGTCTGTGAACAGAGACCGACTTACAGGAGAAAATGGTCGTCTTGTTCAAAACATCTTTTATGTGAGGAATTAGTCTCCACCAAAATGACCTGAATCATGTCAGCACTTTTAATAAGAACGCTCTCAACCTAAAAGTTGACCCTTTTTTTTAAACTTTTCTTTCATGTTTTATCAATAATTAAACAGAAAAGTTTCTGTCAGAACTGAAATAATAGTTCTGAAGGTGCGACTTAACCCATCTCAAAGTCTAATTATCTTTCATGTGCACTCTCCTCTTTTTCCCTTTGAGGCCAAACAGGCTGTTGCCGTCCCGTCGTCAGCAACCTCATCATTTAGAGGGCTGTGAATAATAATGAGCGATAACTGCGCTGCTATGAGTCATACTTTCAGCTGAGTTCTGACAGATTTCCTCCCACCCCGGTGCTCGTATATGCCTCGAAATACCCCATGCAATCCGCATGCATGCACGTGTATATATAGTAGATATTGATGACCAAATTCAATTACATGATTACATTTTCAGCTGAAGCTTTAAATGATTTATTGCGTTGAATTTAAACACATTTACAGACGGTGCTTTAGTGACGTGCCGGTGTGCGTGTGATATTGACCTGTGTGGGCCAGGCCAAATAAAGAATAACGAGATTCAGCATCTCTGCCAAGTGAAGACGTCCGTTGAGAGTTAAAGCCGGCTATCTCGGTGACAGAGAGCAGAAAAAATGACGGTCTCGAGCTTGATGCACATTTATCAAAGCTTTTCTTATAATCACCTGACTGACTTTTGTTGGGCTCTCTGAAGGTTGCCTTCAGAGGGTACTCTGTTAAAGAGCTGATTGATTTCTCTGACAGAGAACTAAGTCTGTGTTGAAGATGTCACCCACGTTGTGGAAATGTGGACAAGGGTAGATTTGTACTCTCCGCCGTAGTATTGTGTTTACAACTATCATTTGTTTTGATTTAACAGTATTGGCTGATTTATTAACCAGTCAGCAAAGCACTTTTTCTTAATTAATATTGTTAGAAATGCCAATGAAACGAGGAATGTTTGATCAATCGTCTTCCTCTCCTTAAGAATTTCGTGATAAAGAAATCGAACCGTTATTGACCAAGGCATTGATCCATTCCTTTTCTTTGCCAATCCAAGTCCATTTCATTTGTTTTTCATCTGCTTTCCTTGGTCCTATTCCCTGTAGCTTAGGTTAGCCATTACAAAGGCCTCAGTCTTCCCATCCAAGGTCAACCATAATCAACTCTAGACAATGTCACCGCCTTGCTTTTCCATAGAACCAGGTTGAGGAGGTAGACGACGACTCCTCTGGGCTTTTAAGGACCTGCTACATTATACCATTCAATTACTGTTCATTAGGCTGTGTACAGTCATTAATCAGACTGAGAGGTTCTGTTAGTCCTCAGCGGGGACGACGAACCAGGGAAATTTATTCTGACTTCCTGTCTAGGCCTCTGTTTTAGTGCTAAGAAGAGAGATGACACATTGGCGTGCACTGAAGCTTTCAGTACAGAGACATCCAAGGCTGAACTGGCATTCCAGTCTCAATATCTGTTCTCGAGTGAAGTTCTTCACTTCATGCAGCCTCGTCTTTGAATTTCAAGAAACATGGGCTTTGTCAGAGATTTACTGCATATATGGGAGAGTATTACGAATCTGATCTATCACTGAAAGGTGGGAAGGCTGACAGATTTACTGATTAGAGCTGCATATGCATGGAATATGACTAGATGATGATATGAGAAACTGATTTATGTTTTCCAGGAGGATAAAGAGAGGGAGGCGTTGCACGGGCTTGCCGGAATACGGTCACGGATGTCCCGGTTTTTCAAGGGTAGGTTCATCAAAGCATAAAAACCTGGTAGTAGCTCACAGGCAGCTTCAGTGGCAGGCCCCGTGTTCCCCTCCGCAGCACCTAATGCACCCATAAAGAGACCACTAATACGCCCTGCATTACCAGACCCTCCCTCACATCGCATGTCACGGGATCCCCAACTACCTCTCAACATCTGGGAGAGCTTTGCACCATGCTTTATGGAGACCATCTGTTTTTTGCCTCCCCAATCTCAAATGACTTATTCTAGTATTAAAGGCACCTGCACGTCGATGTGCGTCTTGCCAAGAGAGTTTTCTGCACTCTTTATATTTTCCATTTTTGCAATTTAAAACAACCTCTTGCAGAGATTTAGAAAAATATCTTTGTTTTTACTATAAAACACCCTTTTTTTCTTCATGATTTATTGTTTTTATTAGAACTGCATAGTCTTGGTTTTATAAGATTGATCTAAGGAGAAGCAGATCTGAAAGGATAACACAGTTTTAAAACTCCGAGCACAGCAATAATGTAAATTTGACATTTTCCTTTGCTACAGGGACTGTGCCTTTCAGTTGGTTCAGGCAATTTCAGTCTAATTGCCGACAAAACATCAGCTTTGCTTGTCGGCCTCATTCGGTGGTTTTCCAGCTTCCCGGATTTTCCCTTGTGAGAATTCCAAAGGTGGTTAAATGGAAACGAGATGTGAATCCCTGCAGGTGGTTATCGCTGTCTGCCCTTCAATCTGAGGTTCACTCAGTCAGTGTGACACCAGGAAAATCGCAGCATCCTGTGCTATCAGCAGGCTCCCTTCCCACCGCACATTATTCTTGGTATCAAAAGAGTGCAGACATGCATAGACATGAAAACACACGTGCACAGAGTGGTCTCACAGACAGCGGTTCGTAGTAAATGTTTTGTTTTACCAATTTACATTGTTGCTGTGTACATTCTGTACGTGCAGTTTGTGTCAATGATCTTCATATTGATATTAGGTCACACAATAGCCTTGTACACTCTGGTACTTGCTATGATTTTCTGGCAAAATATCAATAGGCACTGTAGGGGACATTTGAAATAAATCATAGCACAATATTGCTCACTGACTTGAGGTCCACACACGCAGTTTTCTGTTCATATCACTTTTTATATTGTTGTTGCCTGTGAGTGATTCTGCATCATTCATGCCTCGTGTTCTTTAGCTGTCACAGTGCATCTGCAGATGACAGAGATGCAAAATTTCACTCAAAACTCAGTTGTTGAGGAAGGAAGTGGGATGTGAAAGGAAAATGGAAGTTTTCTGTAACAGAATAAAACCTGCCACCTACTTTGCATCAAAATGCTATGATCGTGGGCATTTTTTATGCTTGAAAGGAAATTTTCTGTTGAGAGGAAAAAAATTCGGACCTTTTCTGAAGGCAAATTTACCATCCAAATATTGGTCCAGCTTTTTCAAATGCGACTCTGCTAAAGAAGCATCCTATCTCAGCTTCTTTCAGCAGAAAACATACTTACAAGTGGTTCAGTTTGGCTGAGATTCTCCTTCAAAAGTTATTGGCACCACATACAATGGCCTTATAATTTATGAGAACTGTTAAGGCCCCTGACAGAAGTTGTAAAGCATCCTGACTGATTGGGTAGATGTGAGATGTGTGCAGTTATGGCATATTGTTGCCTGCATGCGTGCACGACATGCAGATAGTTCCCCGACTTGCTCTGTCACAGATAAATTACTCCTCACAGTCAAATTAAGTTGCTATAAATCACCTCGTGGACCCGAGAGCAGTCCTGAGTGACGACCTTTATGCCTCTTTGACTTTAACTCTTATTTATGTTAAGCACATCTGTATTATACTGACAATAAAAGTGTGTCATATTTTTTAAGAAGTCATTGTTTTGCAGAGCTCACGTCACGGACTGAAACACTTGTTTTGTTTACAAGCAGGTTTAAGTCTTGAGATGAAAAGCATGATTCTTAAATGTTTCTGTGTAAACATTTTTTTTTCTTTTACAGTGAAAATTAAAATATAAAGTTGTTTACTTTGGTCATCCCGTCTGCTTTTAAAAGGTATGTATTCCAAGCAATCTGTCAGTAAATTTCTTATCAGTTCAAATTGTAATTTCAAATATATATAGTCCAAGTCTGGAAATATGCCATATTTTGATGTAATTGTCACATTTAAAATTTTGATTCTTATAAATGTGTCCAATCCCTTCTTATAGAGATGCACGACAGTAATTACAATCAATTTTTTTTCATGCGTCTTAGTCCACCCCAGTTCTGCAAATAATATATTTTATTCACCTAATATTACAGATTTTTATTCAGGCAAAGACGAAATCATATCCATCACTGACTATCTTTGTTAGCTACAGTGAAGTTAGTGGAAAATGTGTGCTTTCCTTCTCATTTATCATACATTCATCACGAGAGGCCTTCAATGGTTCACAGTTCCCAAAGCAGTAAGTTTTTTTTAATTTTTTCCACAGTAAAAATAATAAGTACCAACGGCTGTGTGTTGAAAATGAACCGTTGTGATGTGACAGAGGCGCCTGCGTGTGATCCCTGCTGCACTTGAGACAACAGGCTCTGAAGTGCACCGCTGCCCAGTTACACATTAGCTTTGATTGCCAGTTTGTTCTGTGTTCAGCCCATAGCTTTGAACTGTGCCTCAAGATGAAAGCCAACCTTGTCCATAGTGTGTCCACTGTACAGCACTGCTGTTGCTTATTTGCTCCGAGCAACATCAGGATTTTTTTTTTTTTTTTTTTTTTACAGTTCTTTATCATGCTGAGAGGAGCACTATGCATAATTCATCATAGAGTGCATCTTGTGACAGCACCCCATCTCAACTCAATTTTAATTTAATGCCTTTTCTTCTTCATCTTTTGTTGACTGGTCAGTGCAAGATACCACAAAGGTAAGTCTGTGGTGTGTTGTGTGGATAGACTTTGATATCAGTGCTTCCCATGGCGAGGGCATCACCACTCAGTGCCTCTTCTCTCATTTGCTTTCTCCAACCCCTTTCTGCTTCTTCTTCCCAGAGTCACAAAACACATCGCAACGCTGCTAAGGGCCAGTCGTCCTTGTTCTCGTTCGTCTCCAGAAGCCAGCAGCTCATCTCTGAGACAAAACAGTGCTATAGAGCAAATAAAAATGTCTTGCCTCTTGACAACCCCCGCCTTGGATATATGGCCTCTTATTTCGGTGAATATATTGCATAATTATGTGTGGTTATGAATATTACATGGAGCCTCACACTGAGCGCATGGTAAGACGCCTAATTGCAGAGTTTAATTATTAAGGAGCAAAGGTCCTGAGCGGGTTTTGGGAGAGGCACTTTTGATAAATTATTTTTTGCAGTTTTCTGATGAATTATTTTGGGGCCTTGTGTCTAATCAGCAGGCATAGTGGACCGACTAACTGCTCTTGAGAGGGACTCCTCTTTCCATGGAGAGGAATTGCTATGCTGATTAAATCTGGTAAAATCAACTAATAACCTAATGATATTGGAGTGGATCAAAAAAGTACCTCTTCTCGTGGTGCAGCGAGGGTGCTGTGGTAGTAGTATGAGGTCTGTTGCTGTTGACCTTGGGGCAGAGCTTTAATATTTCGATGCAACATGAGGCAGGGAAAGCCTGTGATGGTATGTACTAAAGCAAAGCTCATTTTAAACAGTGTCATACAGCTTTACTTTATAGTTCATATGAAACACTTCAAGGAAAAAGTCCGTAGAGGTTGACTAAACAAGGAATAATAAACTAGATTTCCCTCAAGTAGCCACTAGGCACAGCGGCTTGTGTAACTACAGCACTTGTGCTGCTGCCACATTTTCCTCTCCAGCACAACCGAGACACCCACACAGAATTATTCCCCTCTTATTATACAGCATGCATAGTTCAGGCGAACTTAGTTTGCAACAAAGTTGAGGCGCTGACCTCGGTTTTACATTTAAAGAAATATACAGTATGAATAAAACAAAGTTCTCTGCGTGTTACGCCCGATGCAGAACTTCGGCACCTTATGTATTCTTCCATAACAACCTAATTGCTTCAGTGCAGAGTGGAAAGAATAATTGTCCCATTTAATCGCTGTTCTGTGTCATCCTGTGACAGTGCGAAATTCATTTAAGAGCAAGCGTGGGATCAAACGCGGGGTAATTGCCGGGCTCCCTCCATTCACCTCCTTCAAAATGCATGTGGGTCTAGCACTTATGAAATGCAGTCAAGCTGCTTCTTTTTTTTTTTGCAATCCAGCACCAATATGTAAATAATTGATTTATATTGATGCGAAGATCGCCTCAGTGTATCTTTTAGCTGTTTGTTTGGAAGTCCCCAGTGGAGGCCAGGAGCCTAGTCATCTGTCAATAACACGTCAAGGCGAGCACTTTGACCAGCTCTTTGAAGGATTATTTAAAGTGTGAGGTTACTTTAAACCTGCTATTCCACTTTAAATAAAGCCTTCAAACCGTTTCATTCAGGGGCTCCAATGACTTGTCTGTAAATAACAGGCATATGCCAGTCCTCTAGCTGTGATGAATTGGTGAAGATTGAAGTTTATATTAGCTGGTGCATGAATATTCTGCACATAACGAGGTTTACTTTTTAAAGTTTGCCCAGCAAAAAAAAACAAAACAAAAAACAAGAAAAAACCCAAGAACTACTTGTGCAACAGTCATTTCCAAAAACACTTTAGCTGCAGAACTCAGTCGCTGCCCAGCAGTCTGGCAATCATGCATCATAAGCTTTTGAACAGCTTTGTGCTGCTTTAACAGCTTTTGAATCAGTGCTTTGCTCAAGGACACATACTGGCCGTAGAAGTCTTGAAGCACTTTCCAGTCACAGGCTGAATTGCGAGCGCCCGAGTATTTGTATTTCTGAGTGAAATGAAAACAGTTAAAGGTCATTTTATACAGAAGCTCTATACGCCTGGAGACCCGTATTGTGCCTCCTAGTTGACGAGATGGACAGGTGGTGTTATAAAAAGACCTTTTTTTTTTTTTCACGACTGACATCATCCAGAGCCACCAGGAGGCCACTCTTCCCACCCTCCCTGCTCCAGTCTTCTAGCTACCCACTGTCTGAAGCTAATGGCTGGAAGCACTGCTAAAAGCTCTCAGTGTGATAACGTAATACGGAGTCAGAGAGAGGGAGAGAGAGTAAAGGACTGCTGGATCAGTGAGGCCATATACACCGATTATACAGGGATGAGGAAACAGTCTAAAAATAAAAACAAATGGAGAATGCTAGATGATATCACTGACCCCAGATTGCTGACGGCAGTGTCTTTGAGTCGTATCCAGATGGTTATGAGGCAGGGATGTCGGTGGGAGCTGAGACTTACTGCTGTTTTCCCAGCTGATGTCATGCTTAATAAAAGAGAGTGGCATTCTGTTTTGCTGTTGCATTAATGAATGATGAATATTAGTTTAAAAAAAAAACCCACAGCTTAGCTGTAAATTTATTTGCCTGAGATTCACGGTGATGAATCGTCGTAAACTGACTATTTGCTTTTATTTACAATGGTTGGTAGACCCATCAAACCTTAAAGCTCCTTCAGATGCATCTCATCTCCTCTTTAACTTTATGCATTCATCCTTTAAGTGTCGGAATTTATCTGTCCCTTTCTGTTCTTGTTCCTTGCCGCTTCCTCCTCTGTTCTTGTTCCTCTCCTCCCTGCTCTTTATCAGTTCCCAGACTGGCGGTTCTCAGTAAGATGGATGTGTGCATTCCCAGGGCAGATGGCCGTGTTGTTACTCCGTGTACCCGGCTCACACTTTAACACCCAGCCGTCTTGTCTGGCCTGATGGGGCCATTGCCTGGGGAAAGAACTCTAGTGCTGCAAAGTGCAGTAAACATGTGGGCTTGTGCAGCTAACTGCATGAATCCTCATCTGTTCTGTCAGAGAGTGAACCCTAGGACCCTGTACGACACAAACACAGGCTGGTTCATTCTTTTTAGGACCACAGTTTTTGTTATACGTTGAGTATGTGCTTAAGTTTTAGACATTTTTGTTGACATTTAGTTACAGAAAGTGTAATATTGTATCAAGATTAAAAGATGTGCGCTGAGCTTTATTTGACACACTTGTTTCAGTTACTCCTATGAGGGAGATCTTAAAAAAAAGAGCAATTTGACATAAAAATATGGAGTCTTAATGGTGTTGAGACTTGCTCTGTGTGTGTTCACGGCCTGGATTTTCTCATGTGTATATCTTAAACCCTAACCACTACAATCATATGAAAATATCTGACATTTTTTGTGTAGTATTAAATTAAAGGCTTAGCATTCCTCGGAGGAATGCATATCACTCACTGCCTTTCATGCCACAGCTAGGAACTAAGATCATCTTATGTTGGAGAATGACAGAGTTGCAGCAGTTTTGATCGAACCCTAAAAATAGCGTTATGTGCGATTTCATGTGATTTTGTGAGCTATCACGCTAAGAGTACATGTTGTGAATGACTCCCAGCTACTACCATAACAAATCTTAGCACAATATCTGTAAAATTGACAGATTTACAGCCATATTTATGTCTTCTAAAGTCAGTTGGCTGTGGTGGCCATCTTGATTTGAGTTGTCTCCAAAAGTTAACCAGTTGTAGACATGCATGCAATGATTATTTCCTGAAAGTTTCATGGAAATCTGTCCAGTTGTTCATGAGATATCTTGCTAGTAGAAAGACATGAGCAAAAACCTTATTGTCTGCCTTCATCTTTTGGCGCTGGGTGATAAGTGGTTCACTTTGTGTTATTATAGATGTCCTGATGTCCCTCACGCAGCACCTTTAAAGTTGACGGTTAGTGTTTTAGATTCACAGTTTTTCCTTCGTTTCACTGCGTGCTTGCATCAGCCATACCTGACTGTAACACAAAACCATTTTCTTTTTGACCCATGAAGCAACACCACTTTGTCCAGTTTCACTTTCTGGCTGATAATACAACCCACCTGTTCTTTTTTATTCTTTCCAGTATACAATAATTACATTTTGCTTTGTGTTTTGGCCGTGTTGCTGCAGACGTTCAAGACATTCGGTCTTATTTGTGACCTTCCCCGTTTGGCATAACTGTGACCTGCACCTGCTTGACTGATTGGTTTTGATCGCCACAATAAACCTTTATGCCACCTATGATTCAATCTCACCACGTGTGGACCTCTTCGGTAAACCTGTGCTCGATACACGATGATCTTCGGATGATAAATCACTAGGTATGCATAAATTATATCAGTGAAATCAGATGCTGTATAAGCCTTATGTGCGCACATATGTAAATTCATTCAGGGATGTTCAGCTGTGTGAAATTGCGGTCTTTGTCTAGCCTCTAACCATACAATTTCTTTCATTTCAATCCCAGCACGCAATTGGAATATTGTCCCTTAGCAGCTCCTATCACATGTAATGAATGTGCTGCCCCAAAGGTGAGAGCTGTAATTGATTAAAACCACAATGTTTTTTCATGCCTCGGTGTAGTCGGCGATAAGAATATCTGGGACGTGTGCGTGTGAACGCGTGTGTGGGTTTCTGCCAATCCGCGTGTACAAGGCAGGACATCAAAGTCATTTGCCCGGTTTTCTCCGTTTCATCCTGGTTAATGAAGAAGCTGAGAGCGTGCTTCTGGGTCACAGTGGGTACATGCACAGCGAGGTCACTTCAAAGGCGGGATAATGACGGATTAAGTCTTAAATCGCGGCCATGCTTTGGTCGCCGTCTCACATCCAGCCCGCCGCTTTGCATTTTATTAACAAATCATCGCAATATCATCGGCTAAAATGTGTCCGCGTTAATTTCCCTTGTCCATCTTACTCTGAGCAAATTAGTTAATCGTGGTGAGCAGAGTGGTGGGCCTTTTTATAAACCCTTGATGGTGATGAAACATTTTTTCATTAGTGTCCATATATGTCTCCATGTATTCATGTTTTAATGAACTGCTCTCCCAGCAGGTCCGTACTGCTGTGCGTTGTGTCCATGACAGTGATGCAGCTTTTCATTTGTACCAGCCCCACAGCTTGCAAGGCAGATATTCCATCCTTGGTTAGCTCGCCTTTGCATTGAAAATCAGCAAACACCCACAGAGCCCTCGCTACACAAAACAGGTAAAGATGTTTCTCCAGTTAAAGTGCCACAACATGACGAACGTAAACAAGAAATGTTGGGAGAATATTAACCTTTTAGCACTCTTCTGTTAGAAGATGTCAAAGTACATTAATGTTGCTGCTTTTCTGCAATCTGTCCTACGAAATCTGAAGACTGCTTGTTGAGTGACAGTATGTAGGAATCACTCAGAGAAGTCAAAGTGCTGCTGGAGTAATTTATCCAACTCTAGACCCTCCAAGAGCTCTCGAACTCACAGCTACCCTCATCAGCAGCACGCGCCAGCAGTTATAATTACCCATGATTCCACGACAGGCTTACACACCAAAATGCGTCTTTCTGAATGAGAGGTGGAGATTAACGTCGGGAATTATCTGATGAATCCAGCGTTTTGGGTGTTTTCATATTAGTGTCAAAACAACTGGAAGAGTGGAAACACTTACGAATTTTTAATAGGTGTATATTGTTAATGTCTGAATCTTTGAACAATCTGTTGATGTGCTCTTTTCATGAAAACATGGATTGAAATCCTAAGTTTGTAATAATCTCATCACTTCTTTAGTTGGATCATTTAAATGCTGTAAGCTATGAATGCAAAGAAATCAGTCTTCAGCATATGAGAGAAAACATCCAAACAAGAAAAGTGAAGATGTGAATGTTTGAACAATGACTGACTTCTGCATATGTTAAGGTGCAATCACTCAGCAGTTAAAATGTTAGAGAGAGCTCCTATGCACAGAAGGAACAAAACTACATCTCTTTTAAAGATTCCTAACATCAGTTTTCTTAAATCGGAAGGAAAAAAGGTTGTAAGAAGAAGACGTCCTCACAAGAAAACATGCTGCGGGGTCGCATTAGTGTTTCTAGTACTGGAGGCACTGAGTGCAATAAAGAGTGATAAAATCGAAGGAGTACTGAGAGGCCACATGAGAGCAATAAGGGTCACTTAGTTTTAAAAAACCCAGTTTGAGGTGAAGGTCCGGGTTCTTCAGCGGGAAAACAACTTGGAACACACAAAAAAAAGACTGAAAAGGAAAGGATGGACCTTTAAACAGGCCAACAGTAAGTCCTGATTTGGTTCCTGTTGGCTATGGCAAGACCTAAAAACTCCAAACCACCACAATTCAGTATGTTGTTTTACCAGATGTGAAAGGGTTAATAGAGTCTAAAGTCATAGTAGTGTGGATGTGGCAGAAAGTACCAGGAACAAAAACCTACATAACTCTAAGATGCTTATTAAGGAATCTGCAACAAAACAGGAGTACAATCCTTACATTTTAGGTAGTTTTTTCTACTAAATATTCTTTATTTGTTTAATAAATGTGCATTTTTTTACATCGGATAAAATGCTTTATTCAAATAAAAAAAAAAAAAGCAACAAAAAAGTTCAGGTTAAGTTCTGTCTTCAACTCTGTCAGTCCCAGTTGGGATTTCTGAACTAATCGGATACATCATCTAATGTTGCAGGGAATTCCGCAGAGGATTGCGGGGGATGAAACCGGGTTGTCCAGCGTCAGTCCGGAGAACTGCCCGAGCTGAGGGGCCTCATTTGCTGGAATCTCAGTGGCAGCTCCCATTTCACCTGGGTTCTCCGATGTTTAATTGGCCTCATTATGTGATTAACTTAGCAAATTTACCCCTTACCCTCAAGGCAAAGCTTTGAACACTGGCAGACTGCAACCCCCCTCCACCCAGAGTCACTCCATCATCGAAACCACAATGTCAGCACTTAGGCCGGCCATCACATTCCACTGGGAAGTTTTTATTTTCCAGCAGAGATTCCTGTTTGACCATATTACTCTCTGTACATTTGACTCAAAAACATTGCTTTTAAGAGCTATTCAGTATAGAATAATTAGCAATATTATATTGTTTCCTCAGAAATGCTCCATATTCACATTATGCTTATGGCATTTTATATGCTTAGCATGATTTTCACAAGCTCTTTTAAATGGTTGCGTCACTCATGGCTGTGTATTTTTTAGTGGGCTGGTGTTTGCATTCAGACCATAGCCCCACTCTTTCAAAGTGGGTGAAGTTTTTATATGTGGTATATAAATCTGTTTTATTTCAGGGTACAAAAAGAGCGTGTTGTAATGCGCCGTTTCATCGTCACTGTATTACACGGATTTAGGCGCTGACTTTACCTCTTAAACCAAGCCCAACGATAAAGCGAGTGGGGAGAAACAGTAGACTGTGCGATCCGGCAAACAGAATCTAATATTTGGAAAGCGCCGGCTGTTTACGCGCGGGGTTCATGGTGTTGATCTCCTTGGAGAGGAGAGTGAAAAATAAAAAGAAGATGGGGGTTTGGGGGGGTGGCGGGGTGGAGTCCATGATGTTAATCTGTCCTGTCATCACTGAAATCTCACAGGTCCTGAATGGGATCCCTGACAGTCAGAGGAAAAGGCTGGTAAAAATGGCAATTCCACCAGACCACTTGTTATTTGCCGGCGACTGTGAAGGTTTGCTTCCTCGTCCAATATCCAGCGGCTGAGAAGGTGACGACGGCGAAAAGGAACGTGCGTGCGCATGTTTTTTTCGTGGGGGTTGAGGTGGCGAGCAAAGTTTACAAATGGGATCCATCATTTTTCATGCGCCGGGGTGACATCCCTCCGTCAGCCAATTTCGCTCCGATAGCCCAGTCCCTTGGTTCATTGATATCTGCATTAGGGACCTTTGTTAAAGGTCTCATCTAAATGCATTGAAAAATGCCCTGCTCCTGCTGCTGTTGGGGGTGTGTGCGTGCACGCATGTTGCCTGTTCAAAGATTTGCTGACTTGGTTTTGTCTACATTAAGGTTAGTCTGTGTGGCACAGCAGTGTGGTGTCACTGAACCTGAAAGAGGGGGGGGACAGCTTGTGGTAAAAAAAAAACCAAAACCCATCAACAAAGCTACTAGAGCCAGATCTGCTCGGAGTTCTCTCAGTGGAGTAGCTTTGAGTGTTTTGTCACTGAGTAACTCTTATGTTAACAATGGAGCGAATTTATTAAATGTATTCAAGTTAACCACGAAATGAAACATGACCTGCGAACTTGAATCAAGAAGAGGACATGAAGCACCGTGAAGAAGCTAATCCCAAATTGATATAAATATGACAGTGCCTTCTATATGAAGTTGGTTGGAGTAGGCTCATTAACCAAAACACTTCAGAGCCTCTTCATTTTCTGCCACTAAAAAATGCCACCCTTCGTTTCCCCGCACTTGTGCCGTCCTATACGGTCCGAGCCAACCTGGCTATGTCCCTCGCTCCTATTAAAGAGTTTTAATTTGCTATTCCCGTCCATCTTTTTTTTTTTTATGCTCCTTATTTTACGGAGCCACGATGTGATACAGCAGAGGTGCCGCGGGGCTAATGTCGCTGTCAATCCACCGTCCCCTCAGCTACAATCTCACGGCTTAATTTCCACACAGATCCAAGCACCCTTGAGCTTTAAGAGGTCTCATTCTGACACTCGAATCAGAAATGCCCCCGACCTTACTTGGCCAGCAATTTCACAACACTTTGCTTATGAGCAGTGTTGCACTTTTAACATTTTATTTTATTTTTTTATTTTTTGCAGGGTCCCAAACTGTGCAGTTAAAGTTTTGCGGCACAGAGTTCATCTAACTTATTGAAAAATATTTGAATAAAAATGTGTGTCAAGTATTTCTTTTGTAGCCTTTAGGTAGTTAGGCTATATCCTGGCTCTCTCAAGATCTATTAAGAAAAGTAATTAATAAACTTGATCATCTGAAATTGCCTAATAATTTGGTGCTTGAGGACATCCCTGCAGTGGGGTCTGTAGGGATTTTTTTTTTTAAGTTCTCATCTATTGTTGCACAGTTATGTGTTCTATATGACTCAACGACTTGCAAGAATATTTAGATCCAAATGACTTTGAAATTAATTGTTTAAATTAATTTTACAGACCTCGAGGTGCTTTGGCATACAGTAGCAGCTCCTGGATTAATGATATTGTGTCCCAGGATGTTTACTGAATGACTTGCAGTGGGACCATCTGTCACTGTCTGTCACAAGTTCCAGGAGAATTTAATAACGTTCAACAAATGCTATTACAGTTTCATCCTATTTTCACTTATGGAAACTGGTGCGTTATTCCATAGAACCCTGGTTTGGAAAAATTCAAACTATCCTGAAGTAGCTTTTTTGTTGTTGTTGTTGTTTGCTTTTTAAAAGAAATAAAACACATATTACCACTATTCTGCTTTATCATTTCAGGCAAAAAATGTCAGTGCTGTCGGATGTGGAATCATTGCAAGGGTCACTGGCAAAAGAAATTGGCTTTATGCAGAGCGTGCCTCAGTACACAACACTCTCAAACCAAAGGTAAAAACAAAGCCCTTACCGGCTGTTTTTGCCCCATCATTATTTCTCATAAATCCCAAACTAGCCAGGACCAGTGCCTTTGACAGCATGACTGATGAGTCCGCCATTGTGAATGTCAAAAGAAATGGTCTCCTGCACCTTATCTCCTCTGTTTCTCATTGTGAGTGAGACTTGGGGGTTTTTATGGAGAAAAGCCACGGCCGCTGTGATGAGCATTACTGAGTGATAATGAAGGGCACGTTTCTGTAGTGTCAGCCTCTCCAGACAGGCAGGCGGGAGAAACTCGAAGGCTCCTGGCTGCTGAGAGGCATCCATTCATGCATTTATTTGGCCTCATGTCTTTATCCGAGCCAGGATAAATGAGCATATTTATTTATTTACACTATATCTATATAGTGTATCTATCTATATATCTATATATGATTGCCTTATCTATTGCCGCCTTCACTCACAGGGGTGAAATGTCAAGAGATAATCAAGTCAAATGAGCTTTTTGCTCACTTGGATGTGTCTGTGCAAGGCTCATTTCTGACATATTTGATGTAACCAAAAATGCTTCTGTACTGTTTGATTATTCATATGATCCACCTTTAAGCCGCACAGAGTTCCATACATAATGGAAAGAAGAAAAAAAAAAAAAGAAAAGAAACGAGATCATACATACTTAATGTTTTGGTTTCCACTCTGAAAGTCTTACTGCTCAATGAACAATTACAGTTTGTCTGAGTGCAAATGTAACCAAGCCTCACAAGTGAAGTGTAATTTTTTCTCTCTCTCTCTCTCTCCCCAACACAACTTGCCATATGTTTTTAAAAGAGTGCTCTGGTTTGATGAGCTACATATCCCTCAGAGGCCTGCGTTAAAGGCATTTTTAGTGATCCTGCCTGTAGCTTGGCATGCAAACCTGCCAGCACAGACGAAGGATAATGAGGTCGGATCCAGGTCTGAGCAGTGGCTGTTAGGCAGGAAGCTGCATATTTATGATGGCTTTAAGAAGCATTTATTGCCTCGTTTCCATCAGAACATTTTCTGCAGAGACCTGTCAGCTTTCCTTGGAGATTAGTCTCAGATACCCCTGGTTAGGTGGTGGCGGTCCAGGCCGGATTGCTTTCCTTGTTGGTCTGCTCACCCTTTCTCTCTACCTTTTTCTAGGAAGCCTTTCTACTTCTGTACCTTTCGCTACCTATTTATACGCTTTCCCTCCTTTCGCCATCTATTTTTTATCTGGCTTTTCTCTCTCTCTCTCAGAACTTTTCCGCACTTGATGTCACTTCGTGTCCTCCGGTTCCACTGATACAAATCAGGGTTAAAACATTTGTTTACCGTGAAGAGGAGATGAGAGAGGGGGAGACAACGCTGCACTAAATGTCAAGGATGATGAGGTGGGTCAGGCTGCCAGAGCGGCTGCGATTAGGGCTGTCTTCGCGCGGCATCATCACAAACTCTGACACCAGCAAATCGACTGCACAATTTATGCTCCGGAGGGCAAAGTCTCCCAGCGCCACTGTTTTCGCCGAGAAATTAAATTCACGTGTTATCTTTGGGAACATCCTTTCCTCTTTTCATTCCAGTACGAGTGTCAGGAGTGAAGGAATGCGCACTGTCAAACTGAGTGTTCAAACTAAAGAAGAATGGATTCTGGCATAACGTGCCATTTCTGTCTTTATGGGCAAAACCACTTCCACATAAACACGCTTATCGACTTGTTGACATCTGTTTCTTTTAATAGTTAACCAGATATAAAGGCACTAAAAGGTTCTGGAAATCCACAGAAAACCAAGCGAGTTGTTTGCTCGAACAACCATTGGTGTGTTCACGCCTGTATGTTTGCTGAGGACCTTGTGTATGAGCTGTATGATTCTTTCATGAGCTGTGTGGCGGCTGGCCTTTCATAGGCGCGCTCTCATTGAGCACTTAATCAATACCAGTCATCTTCAAAGTGGGTCCCTGTTCTTTGTCTGCCTCGTAATCCATCTCCATGCAGCTATTTGAATTCGTATTGCAGACCAAGCGGACCATCTTCGCTATCAGAAGACTTAACAGATTATTTAAGGACCCTCAGTACTATGTTTATTACCTCAAGTCCTGGTTTATAAAAATCTATACAAGGGCCTGAAGACCCGAGGCAGTGTGGCAAGCCAGCAACGTGTGGAGAATTTGAGAATTGGAGGAAGGCAATTTCAGTGTCTCGGTTTTTGTCCGATTGTTTTGTTAAAGCCGGTTTTATTGCTGTTGCTCAGCTTTTCTGTCTGTCTATTTGCTTTGGGTTTAAGGAGTCGCCAAAGGTAATTTATTGTTTTCCACCACCCCCCTGTAGGAGAGCGTTTGATGAGGCACTTCTGAAGCTGCCCAACTGCAGGCTCGAGAAGGCGAACTCGCTTTGGATTCTGCATGAGTACGTTTTCTAAATCACTTTCAGCTTCTTCTGATTGTACTTCTGCAAGTCCATCTGCAGTGAAGACGGATAGTACTCTGGGCGCAACTGTTAGAGCGGTGCAGTTTGTGAATCCATCTGTAGTAAACATTGATGGCATTAGAGGCACAAAGACTCTTGTTTTTTCCCTTTCTTTTCTTAACTTCTGCGCTCCAGTCAAGCAGCTCAGCCTTTTGCAGAGACAAATGTGCAGTGATCCATGCTCTCGACACAGTTAAGAAAATAGTTTTGGAAAATTGGACCTTGAAGAATTTAGAGTGGGTGAGTAATTGGAGGTCAATAGAAGGCAATGCTCCACGACAGAGCTGAACCCGTAGTGAGGGAGAGGAGAGAGAGGAGGCAGCGGCGTGTCAATCAGCCGGCGTTTTGCCCGCATTGCCCCTTAATTTAATCACTGTTTAATTACTGCTGTCCCCTGAGGGGCGCTCTGCTAGGTTCAGTTACTGAGCTTTTTCTCTTCGTCTGCCTCAGTCTCTCTGGGTGTGTTTTATTTTAGCCCACAGACAGCCTCTTTAAAGCAGGCCACTCTCAAAAGCCTCAGCAGTATTTCAATCTTACCTCGGGGCCTCTTGCACAAATCTGCTGATGATAATGTCAAGGGCAAGCACATATGCATATGTGTGATGAAAGGTGCCTGCAGGAGGAGAGGCATTGCAAACACACAAATTTACCCAGCTGAGAAAAGGCAGGGAAGTGCCAGCCATCAATGCCCGCTCCCTCCGGACGGCTCCAAATGTGAATCGGGGCAAAATGTTTTGTGAAATCTGAGCGCGGCGCAGCTCATCACCAGAAATCATCACTGCGAGGCCTGATCGGGTTCAAATAGATGCGCGCCAGCACTGTGCAATCAGCGTAGTGTTGTCGCTGTTGCCAAACAGTACCCGTGTTTATTTTGTCTCTCTGGATTGCCAGCAGCCCACTACCACAGAACTAAAAGTAGGACAGTGTCAAGGGAATAGCTCACAGTTTAGCTGTTAAGATACAGCAATCAATATAAATTTAGCATGATAATGATCAGGTTCAGGGGAGGGGAGGTCTCTTGTGGCTCTCATGCTTTCTCTTTTCCCAGTATGTGGCACGATGCTCCAGTTCCCAGAGGCCTGCAGGTGTCACAGCTGAAGCCTTCCGCTATCAAACCTCGACCGAGGTTTGGAGCGAGAGAAACAAACACAAGGCTGTTTCAACAGGCTCGGGCAATAGCCCTTACTGGTTAATGAAGCCGCTGATAGCGCACACTTATGCACAGGCACATCGCACCTTTTAAGCCTTTAACTTCCAACCAGTCCCTTCCTGAAGAAGCCTGGAGGTATTTTAGACTGTGTTAAGGATATAATGGGACAAACGGGGACAAAGAGATGAGGAGCGGCGTGTTTGTGTGAGGTGCTGCCTCTCAGGAGTATCCATGATGATAACTATCACCAGAGGAGGAGAGGTGAGACAGTTGGGACTTCTGGGTATTCAGATTGGAGTGTTGACAGGTTTATTATTGAAGTTTGTTTCCCCTCCCCACCCACACTCGCACTCTTCTCATTCTCTGAACCGGAGGTGTCAGAGTGTGATAGTCGCTGTCTTCTACTGTAGTTCTGTTCATGACTTACAACGAGTCTGCTGTTTCTACACCAGCTGGTCCCACGAGACTCTGGCAGCTATTTCAAGACATCAGGAGGAGACGACAACAACATGGATGAATTAAATAGCCTAACACTTCATTGTTTTTGCATTCAAACTTGTTAAAAAAGCTCTGCTCGGTGAGATGCAGTGTTGATGCCAAAGCCAAATTGAAAGTGAATTGTGCAAAATGTAATCCCTTTGAGTTGGCTCACTGGCCTTGTTTGTGTCAAGCAGGATGTGCAGCAAAGGCAGCACTGCTTGTATTCCAATTTAGGATCTCCTGCCATTAATAAAGCTGGAGCATGTGCAGAAAATTAAACTCTCACATTTCTGTTTTAATGAGATCTTATCCATCACGGTGCTGTTTACCTCACAATCAGATAACATTATCAAATTGGAGCTCAGTCAGTGCCTTGTGCAAACCCTGTCGCCACAACCTGTTGCTCTCCTTAATAGATTGAAAAGGGAATGAGATTTAAATAAAAACTCTATATGTTAATGTGCGGAGTTTAGCTCCCCTGCAGATTTCTGTAGTGAGGAGGTGGGAGTGGAAAGCACGCAAATTCCCACCGAGGGTGAATGTCAGTGTGTTGCTGTGTTACGCACACAGAAGCACAAGAAGACGAGGATTTCTAATCTTGTGCTTTCGTTTAAAAAAAAAATGTGAACAGGAGCAAAAATGTTGCCCTCGGTGCTTCTTTTCAAGCAACCGTGTCCTGGTTGGCCACAAGAGGGAAGCAGCTAGTTACAGAGACAGAGGGCAGGTTGCAGGTTTGTGGGGAGATCTTTTGGCTAAAAGGTGTTATTATAAACCTTTTATACATCACTTTTTGTCCTCCCATTTGACTACACTGTGATCTTTGGTACAAGAAAAGAAGAAAGCTCCATGGACACGGAAATGAGGGAATACTAAATTTAAAGGTATTGGCTTTTATCGTTAATAAGCGGGGCAGTGATCAAAGGTTCACAATGCTCAAAAGCAGCTATGTTGCACTCAGGAGGGAGGGGAGGGGGGGCAAGTGCTCTTCAGCCAGGCTGAGTAAATAGCCAGATCAGCTAATCAGAATTCAGCTGCAAGATGGAAGTTAGTGGAGACTAATTGAAGGCAGATTTGAGGGGCATCCATCTGGATATAGCAACCCTTCTCTCCTGCTCTGCTTAGGAATATGTGGTGAATTTTAATCATGCTTTTTGTAAATAGAAGGGGCAAGGAGAGGGTGTTCTCCAGCGAGGCCCGCGGAAAAAGCCTCAAACACAACAGGGAGGAATAACTCAAAGGACATCTCGAGCAGACTTTTCCATTTACTTGCCCTCTTCGCCTCTCTCGGGCTCGGGGAGGGGGGCGGCGCAGGGTGAGCCACACTCTCTCGTGAAACGCGGCGCGTGTGGGATGCTATCAGCACCTGCTCAACATGGGCACACCAGCCAATTATACGTGCATAGGTGGATGGTGTCCTCCTACACATGATTGGAGTTATAATCCCGAGTGTGTGGGCGTGTTGTCCCGCTAGTGTTACAATTGAATATTCGCTGTAATGAACAACCTAAAGTGGAGTCTGACCAAGTATAACACAGCACTATGGGCGCAGAACAAATAATGATGTTGCAGACATACTGAACTTATGCGCAGCGAGATCTTGTATGTAGTGTAAGAAATGCTGGAGTAACAAAATTTACAATATCAATATCAACAATGTGCATTTAATTGGAGGTTTTTTTGTTTTTTTTGGCCAACCTGATGCCTTAAAGTTGAAATACAGAGTGTTCAGTTGACTTATTTCTCTGAAGGCTTTCCATTAAAATTATTGGTGTTTTTAGTTTAAGGTTTTTTATTTTTTTTCTTCTTCTCTTCGACCTTCATCGCTCCTACCTTGAGCTCTACAGCTGATCCCAATCTGACAGTGAAAATACCGGAGCAAAGAGTGCTGTCAATATGGCATTCGCAATTGCTGTTATTTTCTTCAGTAGTCACACATTTCAAGCAATTCTCCGGGGGCATTCAAAAGACAGACCCATCAAAACCGCTTGTAACTCCTCACACTTAGACAGACGCTTTTAACTTAAAAGAAGACTGATAATAAAGAGGAACGTGGCTAGGTGGGGCTGCTTCATTTTCTTATATTTCTCGTTTGTGATCTTTACTTGAGCTGAACTGAACATGCTACAGCATTAGGAGAACAGCTTTTTTAGGTCCCTGACAGAACGCCAAAAACTAAAATAGAAATTTTAAAATGCACCACTGTTGTGGTTATTCTATTTAAAACAATAGTTTGGATGTTTTGAAGTGAGGTTCTGTGGAAAAGGTTATGAAATAGTCTAATTCTGACTGGATTGACAGATTAATAGCTTATCAGTGGATCACTGCCAACTTAAAACAACTCCATTCTTAAAAAAATAAAATAAAAATAAATCAGTACCTTGAGTTTTGGGTTACATGTTCTGGCAGACATTTTCTACTTCTGTTTATTTCAGGCTGGTTGTTCAAAGAGCCATGCACGACAGGTAAGATATTTATTGTGCAGAACCTTTCCACAGAACCCCCTTTTAACAGATCTGTCCTAGATTTTAGATAAAAGGTCTTGGCTACACTACTCTGGACATCAATTTTTTAAACTGACATTTGTGTCTTCGTGTGCACGTTCTGACTAAAATAGTGAAATACCTGAGTCGCACCACTAGGTGGCGATAATATACAATATAACATAAGAAAATACAGAGAACGTGATAGTGGGCACGCGTTAAAAAGGCTGCTACGTCATTGTTTCTAAAAAAGCTCCATATCTGCTGTCCACACAAAACCACCGGTTTCTTAAAGTCTCCATATTATAAAGTGTTTTTTTGTTTTTTAAATTAATTTATTTTTCATTTTTCTTACCCAAAACACTGTTTGCCTGTGGAAAGGAGGCGTAAACACAGCAGAAAATCTGTTTTTAAAAGTATGTAAAGTGGTGTAGATGAGGTTTTAGTCTCATCTCAGAAGTCTGGCAGTGGTATTACATTTCCTGCTTTACAATGTAACTTCCGTTTAATCTACAATGAGACATTTTCAATCTGTTGCCGTGATATGCATGGGTGCATGACTGCATGAAGCTGGAAAAGAAAAAAAAAGGAAAAAAAGGAAACTCTCCTCCATAAGGTGTCTGATTTCTATTCCCACTGCAAACACACAGCACAGCTAGATGCAGATTTCCTGTGGAGATTCACAGTTAGCGCAGGATAATAGTGTATGGGGAAATGCCGACCCCGGGACCGTCTACAGGTCCTCGGATAAGATGTGTGTTTGAGAAGAAATGATCCAACAGCGAGAGTGATTGCTGTAATGATAGCTCCCTAACCAGACATTTTTCACAAATGGAAACATGGATGTGGGCCTGAAAAGTATCAAAAAATGGCTACGAAGACGTGCAAAACAATTTTGGAAGGATTTTTTTTTTTTTTTTTTGGAGCTGAACCGTTGCATCATGAATGCATGCTTGAGATGCTTTGAAGTAATAGAGTTCATGTTTAGGTAGAATCGTTCAGACTAATAAAGTTTGGAAAGAGTTTTCTTTTTTTAGCGACGAGAAGTTGGAGCAACCTATTTTATTTAAATCCGTTTTCGCCTAAATTATTTTTGATTGATGGGTTTAAATTTTAACATAGGGCACTGCTGAGGCAGGAATAAGCGGACTACTTTTACATATATTTAACACGGTGTACGTAGGCTTTCATTTAATGCCATTTTCTTCTGCTGTGCAGGATGGAAGGTGTAGCCTGAGGATATGACAATATGATTACAACGGGACGTCAATCCCGCTCCATGGCTGCAGTGATAAAAATATTATAAAGTGATTAGGGGTGTGGAAAAAGCATAGGTTCATCTATATTTTATACCACATGAAAAAATAATCGGACCTATAGACACTGTGGCTTATGTTGGATCGGAAAGTAAGGAAGCAGTAAGATGGCTTAATATAAACAGAATTACTGCTGTATTTACATTATTAAATCCGAGCTTGGTCTATAACTCATATTAAGGGGAGAGGTTCGCTCATACAAGGCAGGAGATGTAAATAGAATCACAGCATAGATGGTACCGAAAAGAATATTGATCCTAAACCAGACTGATCATATCACAGTGTGATCCTATTAGGCTGTATATAGGTAGATGTCTCAGGAATTATGAGAGTGCGATCATAAGGTAGTTGGTAAATTATAGGTATTGGGGTATGCTTGTTTCAGTTTCCACTTGTGAGAAAGCGAACTCAGAGTATTGTAGTTGCTTTAAAGCTCTGACACATCGTCACTTCAAAACTTGGTGTGGCAAGTTTGTTAGCAATCTGTTTATACCTCCAACAGATGTGGAGCTCCATTAGCATTCGTCTGAAAATATGTCTCTGACCACCTGGATCGTGTCGAAGTGTCTAAAGCACGTTTGAGGAGCGTCAGCGGCGTGTTGGATTCTGTGTCCGTACCAGAGATGACCAGATAAAGTTCAGAGTTGTTGGTAAGACTGATTACGACCCTTCTTTCAGCTTTATTTAAGGTCTGAATAAACAAATCTAATTGGGGGGAATATCAGACTGAATCTTGAGTTAATCTCCCAGATTTGCCATAATTATCATCCCACTTCCCACAGTCATGTGACCCATGGCTTAAAAATTAAAGACAATACCTGATCTTCTTTTAACACAGCATTCATTATATTAAGTTGTAACACACAATTTGTTTCATTAATGTAACACGCAGAGTTTAATAATCACTTTTAATGTCATCACCTTCATGCACATTCTGCTCCACATTACCAAACCAATGTGAAGTTAGCCACTGACACGCTTGAACTTTGACCCCGACCAAACATTTACATACACTAAAGACAAACCTACCTCTGTTGATGCCCTTAAAAACATGACACATATGTGATATGCCTGTCAAACAGTGGTGAAGTGACAGTGACTGTGTGACGCTTTGACAGTTTTTTTTTTTTGTGTGTGTGTGTGCTGGCAGTGTGAGCGATTGCCTTTTTGGGATTCCGTTTGATTGGCGTGATTGTGTGAGCGCATTCGTGTTGTGCCTCGCTTTTGACGGCGCCAGTTTATGCTCCATCCCTCAGGTCAGCCGGGGTTTAATTGTCAGAATTAAATATTCATGAAAACATTGAGTAGATAAATGAAGGTATAAGCACACTGTAAAATTTTCAATAGGTCAGGTGTCGCTGACTTCACTGGATACAATTTACTGTACGACCTGACATTCGCTGTAGTGCCAATTAATATGTTAAGAGGACGAAAAGGAACCCTAAAGACATTTTCCATTTATGCATTATGAAATATTTCATACTGAGATGAACACCAGTAAGACCAAAAGTGCACTGCAGTAAAAAGTATGCTTTATGAGGGTGTTTTATATAGATATCAATCTATATAATTCTAACATAGACTCCCACCTTTGATGGTTACAGTCATTAGTTTTTACCTGAGTGTGGGCTTCACTTGATGTCACATGTATAGTAGTAAAATTAGTTTATAGATTATGCAGCATAGGACAAAAGTGTTCTAAGCATCTGAGGTGTACCAGAGGCCTTTGCACCATTTTCTTGATGGAAGTTTCAGGTTTCTTTGTTAAATAATAGTGTTAAACTGTAGGTTTTGCACGTGTTGAAAAGTGACAAAACCATTAGGTTTTAATCCAGTTTAGAGACCTGCTGGTCTGAAAATAGTTTGTAGGTGCTACAAAACTGGCACCTGAACAAAACCGTCTTGAGAAATGAGTTACCGTAGCAACACAAACAAAAGACAACTTAACCTAACTCAGCCACCCAGCCATACCCGTCTTGCCAAGGTGAGCATCCCCTCGCACTCTGTGCTTCTATCTTTCTCCTTAATGACTTATTTGATGATAATTAACCCTGAATCCTACAGAGACAGGCCGGTGAGAGATTGATGGCCTCGTCGGCCCGCAACACCTGTTCTGCTACAAGGCTCATGGTTACCAAACCATGGCCAAATATGACTGCCCCGAAGCCCTGCATGTTAATGTCAAAGACAAACACAGGTCCTCCCTAGTGGCCTGGGCGTTCTGTATAGGGCAACGTTGTGACCACAACCTCTGATTAGACTCATTATTCCAGTCAAGGCTGGTGGCTCTGAGGGGCATCCTGTGGTCCCCTTTGTTCTAATTAGCAGCAGTGTCCCTTTAAATGTCCATTTACCTGCAGATACACACCATATAAATGCTCGGACAAGCTAAAATTTACAGGTTTATATCTATTTAAGGATAAAAGTAAGTGCATATTTGGACACTTTGCAGAACATGAAAAGAGTATATTGAGCACCTAAAGAGAATGCTTTGCTTTGAGAATGATTCACGTTTTATATGCTATCCAGTGTCAATATTTGTCCTCCCTTTTCCTCTCTTGCTTTCAAACATGCACATGAAACCACAGATAAGAACATATTTGATTTTGTTGTCATTGCTTATCAAATTGCGTTTTGTTTCGGTTGATTTCTGCTGTGAAAGCAGATCGTCATACCCTTGCTTAGTGGCATGTCCAGGCTTCACACATGTGCTCACTGTTGCTGTGAACAGATGCTAATTCGTTTTTTTTTTTTATGTACTTTGAGATAGTTTTGTTTTTTTTCTCTTGTAGGTGGAAGTGCTGGTCTTCTCAACACGTCAGGGTGAAACACTGGCCTCTGTCATGTTTGTCGGAGAGGGGCTCTCAGGAATGGGGGGATAATCAAATGCAGAAAAGTGTTTAAATTTTCATAAACAGAGGAACCACCAAATGCACACAACTAACAATGTACCCCAAAGCAGATGTAGAGCGTTTTTAATTTATGGAGAACCGAGCAAAATGGGCAGATGGAGCAAGAGGAGGTGGAGGCATGCTGAGGGACTTTTCTCTCTTCTCACCTCACAAACAAGAGAAGCCTGTGAGTGTGTGCCACAACACACACAAACACACTCCCACACAACACTCAAAGACACAATTACATGCACAAATGCAAGATACGCGCCGCCCAATATTTACGGGCACGCATCCCATTGCCGCCACCCTTTCTGCGACAGACGCATAAATACACACGCGGTTCTGCTTTTCAGCACGCTACTCCTTCCCTGCAACCCACAACAAAACTCAGGCTGATACATCCTCCTCCCACGCATACGCTTAAACGACTAAAAATTATTCCAACACCATCAGGCCTTCACAAACACACACATGTAGAGACAAATCCTTGGGGTTCGACTGGACCCAACTGAGAACACCCAGTAATGAACTGCCTCAAAGTCTGCAGCAAGTAGACAGACTTCATTCTGCTGGGCCATATGCAGATATGAATATGCATGGGAATCTGTCATACAGGCAACAAGCACTACACATATATAGATGCCAAAGGTCACCGGTGTGAAGAGAGAAATTGGCTCTCTGCTGGGCACTCGAAGACACGCAAGGATGTATTCGAAAGACGTGGGTTGACTGTGAAATGGTGATAATATGAGTGGAGTCCTTGGCTCAATTCTAGAGGACAACATTGATTGAGAAAATTAGCCACCTGGTATTATGTTTTCGTTATGCACTCACAAACATAGTGCTCTTTAAAAGTCCTAAAAACAATCGACAATTATACAGTTAAGCTGATTCCAAGCAATTTAGAACAGATACAGATGAAAATGGAACACTTGTTGCAGATTAAGACTAATATTAGCAATATTTCATTGAAATCATTGTATATTTTCCAAGCGGCACAGTGGAAGAGCACCTAATGAGACATCAGAACATGTTAGTTAAGATCCTTGTGAAAACATGAAGTATTTTTCCACCATGCGCATAAAAGAAAAATCTAACTTAAGCCTTACATTTGACTGCTAGTGTAATGTATTGTTGCATCCATCTGTCACCACACATTTATCATATAACCACTACTTTTTTAAAGACCTGCATTACTGCTGGACTACAGAGGTGTGGGACAAACCATGAGCAGAACAAAAAGGTCCAATCAGTACTCAAGAGGACCAATCAGCCACCTCCAAAGTCTCAAAAGCTCATCTAGTAAGCAAGTTTTGAGCCTTTTGACTTGTTGGGGAGAGTTGACCTTACTTTTGTGACAGTCTAGTAATCGTGAAACTGTGTTTATACAGTTTGTGTGAAGTACAGATGCTTTGTTGTGAGTTGGAAACAATTATAACAGCATAGTTTGCATTAAAACTTGCTCCTGCAGCTCAGGCTTCTGTTTGTGACAGTTTAATTTTATACTTTGCATTAAAGACGTGTAGTAAATTCAACAAATAAACTGTATCAACATGTTACCAGATAGCAATCCGAAGACCGAGTGTCTCTCTCTTAACTCAACATTTTATTTGTTTTTCTGTTATTGGAATCTGGCTACAAAGCCTCCCTCCCAGGCTTTGCTAATTGACGTGGTTTTGTTTGAGTACAGATCAGCTCTACAATAGATGGTTTTCATCTCTCCCGTCTGACTCACCACTTCATTTTAAAACCCAAAGTCTCTCAGTAAAACAAAATACAGACGCGAGCCAGGCTGCCGTTCCAACGAGCGCAACTGTCTCCGCTTTGTTAACTATTTATTTGAGGTGACATTTGTGCCTCCCCAAAACACACGTGTCCCCAGGCGTGGCCCAGACGGCCTCACTGTCCCGCAGTCTTTTCTGCTGTAAATTCCCCACTTAAAATTTCATGATCTCCGCTCGGCAGGATACCACTTCCATCATGAAAGAGTTCTCAAACCTAATAACCGTTACTACTCTGGCGCAGCCATCAAAAACCTATTTGTTTCAACAAAGGCGCTCTCCCCCATGCAATGCTGCTGGGTAATAATGCCAGATAGGTTTTAAGGGCAATGAATTGTGGAATTACCATTTTCTCCTTCCTCTTTATTTCTTTCATTTTTACTCTCTCTTTTTCCCTCTCAAGATCATTATATTAAACACTTAATTATTCATTGGTAATGCCTGTCATCTTGAAATATTGTCCCTTGCCAATCTGAATGCATCATAGTGCCTGGGCCTGCCTTCCTTCCTGAGGTTAATGGCACCACCCTCACTTGCATTAGCTTGGCTAAATGCAGTGTACCTCATAAGTCAAAGTTCCCTAAGTGAGTGGAGGAGTCATCACCTCGAGCGCTCTCTTTTTCTTTCTCCTTCACCATGTGGGTCAGTGAGATCATCCTTACACAGTCGCTGGCTTAGCGCACACACATACCCACTTGTCCACAATGGATCTTTATTGTTTTCTCTGAACGATGGTTAGGGCTTGATAGAGGAGTTGCATCAGGATGGCGCTTGCCACCGGGGCTTTTAAAGGTGAGGGGTGAATGGATCACTATTCATGCAGCGTAATCACGGACTGAACATCCATCGACGTCCCCTTTAGGGTACGGACTGTTATGACTGAATTACAAGACTCGCATCAGTCATTCCACGCCACATGTTCAATCTGAACGGACATAAATAGTTTTAAACGGATTACAGGAGACAGTGGTGACAAGTCTCTCTCAGGTCTGATTTGAAGACAAGCCATCCTCCATGTGTTAATACACTCTGGCATGCAATATTTCTCCAGCATTCATGCAGCGCTAACAAAAATGATAGTTTTGTGCACTTAAGCAGATTGCATGTTGATTATCTGCCTGATATTGCTGAAGTGAAATTAATTTTATCACTGGTTAACTGGATATTATGAGTAATAAGAAGTCCTTCCGGAGTTAAAAAGAAAGAAAGAAAAACACAACATTTAACTGTGTGCCAATAAAAGGAAATGCTGACATACGAGTAAACATTTTACCACCGTTGCAGATTTTTCTGTAGCAAATAAAATGAATATCAACATAATTCATTTTATTCCAATGGAGGTCAATCTGTTAGGACCCTTACTGAGTGAGGCGGATGAGAAAAAAGGCGGAAGGATACCGGAGATTAATACTTTATCTTAAAAGCAAATATGAATCATCATTTTACAGCCCTCTTGTTAAACATGCATGATTTTATGTCAGCATATTAATAAAAGTAAATTAAAAAAGCTCCTTTGCTGCCTCAATACTTACCTCATCATCAGGGCATCAGGTAAAGATCGCAAAGAGAGAGAATTGTTGAGAAAAAAAAGAAAGGTTGGGGTCTTTCTCAGCAGATTGTGGACTCTCTCAAAGGGCTTTAATAAATACAATGTGCTTACATTTGTGATTTGATCTGAGTCTGCAAAAAAAAAAATGCACATTTGTTCTGCAAACTGAATTGTTTTGTACATGTAAGGTTTCTTAGGGGAACAAAACATCTGACATGAAAAATTGACCAAACAAGTATCCTGAAATCCTTTCCACCTATGAGCCGGAGAAACCCTGTGCATTGCTTTTACTCCCATACCTAAAAGTAAAAGCTCATTACAACAAAAAGGAGGACTGGAAGTCTCATGGGGCCGGCAAAAATGCCAGTCCTGGTTCGGTTTATATCATTTGTTTGTTATTAGTTAATAACTCCTGAAGTCCGACAGTAAATTTGAGTGATAAAATTTCTGACCTTCACTTCAGAGTTGGCTCTCCTCACCGTAGAGCTCATTAGTGAGCGGTCTAATCTCATCAGATGATGCTGGGCAAATATGGCAATTTATTCTCTCTCTTTTTTTTTATTTTTCTCCCCATTTGGTTTGGACCGGGAGTAGAAACAGGTGTGGGTTCAGGCGTGTGGGGCTGGGACAGACTGAATCCTCACCAACCCCTTCTCCTTTAATTGATGTGAAAACCAGTATGCTCACTATCAGCTGCCTTTTATAACAGTTGGAGTTTGGCACAAGGCTTTCATGGTCTTTTAGCTGATGTTTTGCTGCTTAAATGTGGCATAAATATTTTTGGATCTTTAACTGAGCTGAATTTCGTCTCCCTTGTGGACGTGGTTTCAAACTGCCCCAAGACTCAGTGCACTAAAAATACTATTTTTCATCACCCGCTACTCTGAAGGGCAGGGTGATCGTGTAATTGCCTGCATCACTGAGTCTAAATGTGTGTTTATTTGTCTGTCTGTTAGCAAAATATCTCATGAACCAATGTAACAATGCAACTCTTAGAAAAGAATTGTTGATGTTACATTTACAACTCATTGACTTTCGGAGTCAACTCTATCCTCCACAGGTAATCAACCATAGCAAACACAAAAACAGCTATATGTGAAACCGGGATTCATAAAGCACACGGAGCTTCACATAGAAGGGGTTCTTTATTCTCAAAAAAAAAAGTGTGAGTGTAAGAAAAATTAAAAAAAAGAATGAGATTCAATATATGGGGAAATAATTGGTCCGTATTTCGAACGGTAAAAAGCCTTAGCTTCAGTGAAATGGCGGCCTAACAACGCGGTTAACGCTCAACAGAGTAGAACGCAGCTTCACATAAAAGCTGAAATCGAACAGCATATAATGGCTTAAACGGCTGAACAAACGGCAGTGGCACCTCTAGAAGAGGACAAACAGAAAAACACGACATTAGCATCATCTCTGTAGCTTCGTCCACGGAAGATAATTCAGTTCCAACATTAATTACCGAACACTTGGATTCTTCTCTCATGTGGCCATAGAGTCTCTTCTCCACCAGGTCTCGGATCAAAAAATGTCCTTCTCTCCCGTTTTACCCGTTAGTGCCACAGTACATAAACGAGGTTGTTTTTTTTCTACTACCGGTAATTTTAAACCTCTCGGTAACAACAGCACCACATGCGGACAAAACAAGAATTACAACCAGTCGGTGAAATAAAAAGCAAAACATGGTTTACAAAATACATTTGACATGTACCCATTTTTCACCTGGTTACATTCTCCCCTGCTTAACCGTCATCGTCCTCGGTGACAAAGTAACTGCTTTTTACTTCTTTTAAAGCTTCTCTGAAAAACACAGAACCTAAGCTTGCAATAATCTGTGAAACCATTGAGTTCACTTCTGGCTCCAACACCGACCTAGGTTCACGATGTGGGTTTGGGTGTTTCCCTGCATTCACTCTTTTACTCCTGCGGGGAGCAGGTATGGGAGCCTGTCTAATGCAAGGAGGAGATAGTGGTATCTCACACTGTTGGTCAATATTGCATGTTTCATTACCAACCTGTTCAGTCTCTACCTGTTCAATCACAGGAGGTTCACTTTCTGAAGTCAACTGAGTCTCTGCTCGCTTCTGAACACTTTCACCAGTATTACACTTTTCTACACCTGAACAAGGAGTCAAGTCAAAAGAAACCTCTTCAATGACTATACCCCCATCATACTCATCACATGAGTCAGTGTGAGATTCAGTTGCGTTTGTCTGCTTGGTCACAGTGTTTTCAACGTGTCCCTGGGTTGTGTCTGGCAGATTAACACATGACCTGATGTCAGCCCTATTAACCGTTTTTGTTGGTCCTCCCTCTACAGGTTGTACTGTGCAAGTTGTTCCTACTATGTCTATGAGTTGGTAAACAACTGGACTCCATGCATCCTGAATTTTGTTACGCCCAGCTGGTCTGTGTCTCAGGTAAACATACTCTCCAACTTCAATTGAAGGACAGTACACTTTGTGACTATGCCGAGCAATGCGTTTTGCTGCTTTCTGCTCTGCATACTCTTTTGCTTTTTCATGTGCTTCTTTGAGTCTTTGCTGGTGTACAGCAAGCCAATCAAGATTTTTATCATGGTGACTCTCATTTGCAAGCAATGCATCAACAGGAAGATGTGGATCTACCCCATAGAGCAAGAAGTAAGGGGAATATCCTGTAGTCGCGTGTGGAGTAACATTATACGCGTAAACCAGTTCAGATAAATGTTCAGGCCAACGCTTCTTTTTGTCAGGTGGAAGTGTGCGCAACAGTTCATGCAGAGTGCGGTTAAAACGCTCACACTGTGCATTCCCTGTTGGATGGTGGGGTGTTGTACGTGTCTTTTTCACACCATACATTCTGCAAAGTTCAGCAATAACCTCTGATTCAAAGTTACGGCCCTGATCTGAATGAAGACGTTCAGGTACACCGTACTTCATAAACCACTCCTTTAAGAGGACTTTGGCTGTGGTCTCTGCTTTTTGGTCTCGCGTAGGAAACGCCTGGGTGAACTTTGTAAACACATCGGTAATGACTAGAACATTCTCGCGGCCGTCTGAAGCTGGTTCAAGGAGCGTGAAATCTACTGCCACCACTTCTAAAGGTCGTGTTGCCAAAAAGGATTTCATTGGAGGGTGAATCTTTGGGTTGGGCATTTTTGTGAGAATACAACGTTCACAGTTCTTAATCCATTGCTCAACATCTTTGTGCATCCCTACCCAGAATGCTCTCTGTCTCAACAACTGTAATGTCCTCTCTATTCCCTGATGTCCCATAGAGTCATGGACACTCTTCAAAACAGCTGTTTGTAAACAACCTGGAACCAGCAACTGAAAACACTCTCCAACACGATCATCCCTCACCACTCTGTACACCAATCCATCACGCATCTTAATGTGTTTCCATTGTTTCCACAATGACTTGGCAGCACCAGGAAGATTCTTCCTTTCATGTGAACTTGGCATGCTACCTCGATCCAAAAACCGTGTTAGAACACCAATCACTGGATCTTGACATTGAAATGTCCGCAGCTCTTCCCTGGAATAACCTGGAAGAGTTGGTGTAGCCTCTTTAGCATGTGACTCGGACTTGCCAGTTTCTGCAGCCCTGATCTGGTTTACCTGACAACATTTGACCCCAGCTGTAACCAGCTCTGGCTCCAAAGCAGTGCCTCTACAAATCAAATTGCAAATTGCAATGCAATCATCAAATTCTTCATCATCATTTGGTTCTGGCTCCCCTGCTAACGGGTGTCGTGACAGTGCATCAGCAGCTGAGTTGCACCGACCTGGTCGGTACTGCACATCAAAGTCGAAGGCAGCTAACTGCGCTACCCATCTCTGTTCAATAGCCCCAAGTTTTGCACTTTTTAGATGACATAAGGGATTATTATCTGATATTACAGTGAATTTAGAGCCTAGCAAGTACCCCCGAAACTTTTCCACTATTGCCCATTTAAGTGCAAGCAGCTCCAATTTCATGCTGCTATAGTTTTTATCATTTCGCTCTGCATTTCTCAGCCGTCTACTTGCATATGCAATTACCCGTTTTTTGTCACCTTGCTGCTGGCACAGGACAGCTCCTAAACCCTGACCACTAGCATCAGTTTCCAAAATGAAAGGACAAGTGAAATCTGCATAACCCAGAACGGGAGCTGTCACAAGCTTTTCTTTCAAAGTGTCAAATGCAATCTGACTGTTGGTATCCCACAATGTACTTAGTTTTTGACTGGCTTTGGCTGTAGTAGCGGCTCTTCGACACTGATTCACAAGGTCATGTAGTGGGGCTGCGATCTTTGAAAAGCCCTCAACGTACCTTCTGTAGTAGCTACATAAACCTAGAAATGATTGGAGTTCCTTAACGGTGCCGGGCACGGGCCATTCCTTGACTGCTGCTACCTTGGAGGGATCAGTTGCGATACCCTCTGCAGAAATTTGGTGTCCAAGGAATTTTACTTCCTTCTGCAAAAAGTGACATTTTTCCCACTTCACTTTTAATCCTGTGTCTCTCAAACGTTTAAAAACTAGATCTAACCGTTCCAAATGAGACTCAAAGCTTGGTGAGTACACCAAAATGTCGTCCAGATAGACTAACATGATGTCGAATATCAGATCGCTCATAGTTGCTTGCATCAATCTTTGAAAGGTTGCAGGGCCATTACACACCCCCATGGGCATGCGCACATACTCAAACAGCCCAAAAGGCGTGGTGAAAGCAGTCTTATGTCTGTCTCGATCATCCATGGCCACTTGGTGATACCCACTGGCAAGGTCAACTGTGGAAAAGTATTTGGCACCTTTTAATGCATCAAAGCTCTCATCAATACGAGGCAATGGAAATGCGTCCTTCTTGGTTTTTAGATTTAGCTTTCGATAGTCTACACATAAGCGTATACTGCCGTCACCTTTGCGGACTACCACAACTGGTGAGGCGTAAGCACTTTCACTTTCCTGTATGATTCCTTTTTTCAACAGTTTAGAGATATGCTCTTGTACTTCTTGGTATTGGTTAGGAGGTATACGTCTATATGGCTGTGTGACAGGTACGTCATCCACCAGCTTGATCTCATGTTTCACTTTATCCGTGTGACCCAGATGTTCATCATCATCTGCAAAAACATCAACGTAACGGGACAGCAATGCACAGAGAGCAACACGCTCTTCCTCTGTGCCCCCCATGTCAAGTCTTTCCAAAATGGCTTGCACCTTACTGTCAGTTTGCACTGTGTTAGAATCAACTGAAACCTGTTCAACATCGGCAGAGATGCGTTGAAACTTTACTTGGCACATCTGCTCACTCTCAACAGGATCCACCTTTGAGATCACGCCTAGCCGTGTTCTGGGCCCCAACCACACTTCCTCAGCAGAGAAGTTAACGACCTGGAGTGGAAGAACATGGCTGGTCCTTGTGACAAGTGTTGGGATAACTGCTAATCCGGATGGTAAAGGAGTAGTTACTGGTTCAATGATCAACTGAGAGGCTGCATCTGAGGTTTTAGTGTGACCTTTTACGAACACAGTGGACACCGAGGATGCAGGGATACGTACTTTGTTTCTACCTGCAACCCGAACTATTGCCTTTCTCTCAATGCAACAGATCTGTACCTGTTGGAAAGCTGTCCTCCACCCAGAGTCTAAAGATCCACCCAAAGTGTTGTCAAACTCTGTTGTGACTAGCTCCCTGCATCTGTGAATGACATTCATACCAATTATGCATTCTTCAGAAACAATCGGATTCACTGAAGGCTTCAGGACCAAGAAGCCACAATTTGGGATCTTTAAACTCATTGTCTCAACTTCCAGTTCAATATATCCCTGATAAGGAATGTCAAGTCCATTTGCAGCAGTTATTTTGAGCCAACTATTTGTAGCTAGCATGCTCTCATCATCACCAATATATTTTCTGAAAAACTCATCTGTCATAGTACTGACTTGGCTGCCAGTGTCCAGTAAACAATGAGCTGACCTGCCATTAAGTTTTAGATCAACCACTGGACATTTTCCTATGGCACGCGCAAGGATTTGTTCTCGTGTGATCTCCAGTGTAGGTGAGTCTATGACATGACCCTGCATTACCCGACTCACTGCAACCAGGGTCTCTCGTTTCCCGACTGACCGGCAACAGGGGACTCATCCGAGTTTTTATGTCTTTTCTGGGGACACTGTTTGGCAACATGACCAGCAGTTTGGCACTTGAAACATATCGGCTTACCGTCAGGGGTAAATCTTGGAACAGTTTTGATCTTGGATGGTGTCTGGCCACTAGGGTTTTTGCTCTGAAATGTCAACTCTTTCACAGCTTTAGTGAGTTCTGTTATCACTTTCCCTTGCTCAGTGAGCACTTTAAGAACGTCGTCAATTGAGACTAACTTCTCACTAGGTCTAGTTAGATTAGTGGCTTTGTCTTGTTCTTTAAGAGTTTTCATCACATCCTCCAGATACAATGGATTGCCTGTCTCTTTAACTGCACAGCACTGAGCTTCTGCTGTTACATTACTGCAGGTCTTCACTTTACTCCTAACTATTTTTGTGCTAGGGGCTTGGTCTAAGGACCACAAGTAAGCTTCCTCACGCACCTCTATAAAAGTAG
>NC_051439.1:11629381-11693184 GCF_001649575.2 Kryptolebias marmoratus
AAAAAAAGTGTGAGTGTAAGAAAAATTAAAAAAAAGAATGAGATTCAATATATGGGGAAATAATTGGTCCGTATTTCGAACGGTAAAAAGCCTTAGCTTCAGTGAAATGGCGGCCTAACAACGCGGTTAACGCTCAACAGAGTAGAACGCAGCTTCACATAAAAGCTGAAATCGAACAGCATATAATGGCTTAAACGGCTGAACAAACGGCAGTGGCACCTCTAGAAGAGGACAAACAGAAAAACACGACATTAGCATCATCTCTGTAGCTTCGTCCACGGAAGATAATTCAGTTCCAACATTAATTACCGAACACTTGGATTCTTCTCTCATGTGGCCATAGAGTCTCTTCTCCACCAGGTCTCGGATCAAAAAATGTCCTTCTCTCCCGTTTTACCCGTTAGTGCCACAGTACATAAACGAGGTTTTTTTTCTACTTCCAGTAATTTTAGACCTCTCGGTAACAACAGCACCACATGCGGACAAAAACAAGAATTACAACCAGTCGGTGAAATAAAAAGCAAAACATGGTTTACAAAATACATTTGACATGTACCCATTTTTCACCTGGTTACATATAGTTCAGTTAATTTTACACATATTGAGCTAAAATTGGGTGTGGTAGTAGCTGAGAGTCATCCTCGTCATATACTCTGACAGATCACAGAAGGTCTTTGTTTAAAACTTTGGCATGCAAGGCAGCAGGCGATATGCATTCAATAAACGAATGCTTGTTTTGTTTAAAACTTCTTCAGGGAGGTTCTGCATGAAAATGATGACAATGTTGGTGCGTGCTGTAGCTCATCACTTGTTTCCTGTCAAATTAATTTTTTTTCTGGAAACTAATTTCAGAGTTTCTTTTCTAAAAGTCTCGGTCATGCGATGATGTCAGCTCCAAACTGAAAATTCACCCTCCTGTTTGCACATTTTCTCTCCGAGGCTCATATTTTGAACCACACTGAGCTCCATTTATTGTCTCAGCCCATTTAAATAATCACTCGCATGTCAACACATATTATGGCCCACTTTCAAGCTAATAACATATTGTGGTTGCTGTTTGGAAGGAAATATTAAGCCATAGATCAACATTTAACACTACATAATGGACTGATTCTGCATGCTCCAGTTTTCATTTCAGATGGCCTTTGGCTATAATAGAATAATTTAATGCAGCAAACACTAGAAAAATAAAACTATTTCTGTAGCTGTTTTGACGAATAGTCAAAGGCATCAGCATTACATGCGTAATGGAAAAAATTAGCATATTTTTTTGTGATCATTGACTATAAAGAGTCTATTTCTTTTGCCTTTTTAGAAACGGCAGAGAGGCAATAACTGCGAAGCAAAAGGACAAACAGTACACGTATAAAAGTGATTTATGCGCCTGTTCTTGGTGACTGATGCACTCTGTCTCTATTTCCTTATTAATGCATTTGTTTTCCTATATATATATATATTTGCACATGTAAACATACTAACCATCAACACAGTTCCGCTGAGTAAAAACAACATCTTGGAGTTTAAACGAGTGTTACTTTTACACTTCATATCATTCTAAATACTTTTTTAAGACCCGGCACCCAGCTACATGGCAACATAACACTGCCACAAGCCTTAATTTTAAATAGAAGTTATCCCAGAATTCACAGGGTCCTAAAAATCTGTTGCTAATGTCCAGTGCCAGACTCTCCTGGTCACCCCCCCCCCAGATGGTCTGTGTCTGTGACTGGTCAGATTTGAGCATCAGGACTGCAGCAATAGAAAGAGGTGGTCTGATATGAATCACATTTTCTTGGATTGTATGAAGAGACACGGGGCCAATGGAAGACATGTCTTTAGGAGGAATTATAGGTGAAAGGCATGCCAGCATGGCACTGTGATGCCTTTGGCAAAGTTCTGCAGGGAAATCTTGCCATTCGTGTGCCTTTGTGTGTGGTAACTTTCACGCTCATTAATGAAAAATGCATTTTCTGATGGCAGTGGACTCTTTCAGCAAGAGAGGATGAACTGCAAAAGTGGTTAAAGACTGGTTTGAGAAAACGTTCAAGTTTAAATTGTTGACATTGTCTCTAATTTCTAGCATCTGTGGCATGTGCTGGATGAAGAAGTCCTTCATTGCAGCTTCGATGGATAGATGTTCTGTTTATAGTTCATCAGATACAATAATATACCTTCAGAGGTCTGTTCAGTCCATGTGGCTACAATATCATGGCTGATTACTCAAGTTCAATAGTCAGTCATTTTAAAGTTATTTCTTGGTTCTTTTCTGAGAAAAATATATGGCATTTTCCAGCCTTAACTTTGGTCTTTGGGACAAACACTTAGAGGACGAAATGCTTAGATTTGTTCACCAAAACAAATGCAAAACTCAAAACATTGCGGATATTTGCATTGTTCACCTTCCAGCAAAGTTACTGATTTACATGGTAATTTGTATAACTTACACTAAGATAAAGACCATTTGGTGACAATGCAGCCAAGCTCTTGGCACCATAGATAGACCGTAAACAATAAGAAGACGGAACCCGAAAGTTGAAACCGAATCAGGACCAGTTTCCCTGTAGGCTGTTTCCAGTGCATGTTTTAAGTCCCGCCCCCTTCATGTAAATGAACAGGACCCTAACCTTGGTAAAAAAACATAAAAACACACCTGAGATATTTTTCTTCAGGTGTGAACTTTTTACCTTGTTGCTGTACATAAAAAACCAAAAAAAGTTTAATAGGTTTAATAATAAGTTTCTAATATGTTTAGCTGTAATTAGTCATTTTGTGCTTGAGAGAGCTCATGTAACATTATAATTGTGTGTGGGGGAGTAGGGAGGACTTAAAGCCCCACATTGCTGGTCCGCAAACTCTGGTTCCAAAAATAAAACAACATGGCAGCTTCTGTAAAACGGTTTCTGCTGGCTTCAATTCCACAACAAGAGAAAGGTCAATGTTTGGTACTTTGAGGACATCAAGAAGGCACTGGGAGATATTTATTTATTTTTTGTTAAACTGTTGCTTGCAAAATGTGTGCATGTGTGTGTTTTATTACTCAGAAGTGACAATCTTCTTATTCATCTGATCCATTCCTTACAAAAGCTATTTACAATACTTGAAGAAGTTTAGGAGAATAAAAAATTGTGCTGTATTAGGAGTTTTACTTTTTCTCAGTACAATGTGGATTTGATATTATCAACAGCAAATTATGCGAGTGTGTGGATTTAATGATGCTACAAGATTCCATGTTTTTCTCTTTCACTGAGGTTAATGTAATCACATGTGGAACAAATAAAACTATCCTACATGAGTGGAACCCGGTGCATTTCCAGGTGCACTCGCAGACGCATGAAGCACACGCCCGTTCCCTGCTTATCATGGCAATTTGATGATTCTGCTCAAGGTTCAATGAACCATCAGTTGGAAAATCTCCCTGCCTGATTGTCAGTCAGTGTGCGTTTGGTGGCAGGCCCCCAGCGCTCGCCCCATGGGTTTCTCGTTGGATCAGCTGTTGCTAGCTGAGCCAGCAACTAACAGAGCACTGGGGAGCTCCAGGTGGGCCTGATTAGCTCTGCATGGAAGAGAGGGGTCAAGGGAAGGCAGCTCAGGTTACCTTCGCAAAAGAGGAAAGGAAGCCTTAAAAAAAAAAAAAACTGGGAGGGGAGAAGGAGCAATGGAGTTTGTGGCTGAGAAGCAAATGAGTGGTTGCGGGATAGTGAGTGGGGAATTAGACACATGTCGGCCAAAGTCTCACTTTTCCTGCAATCAGCACGACACCTGGTCTCGTCTTAATTGGCCAGGATACTTCACCTAATCCGCTGTTTGTCCTCCTCAGTGTCTGGAGCCTTTTAAGCTCCATTCGGCGCTACAGTGAATGGACAAAAGCCGGGATGAAAAAAAAAAGGGGGCCTCTCTTTGAGACCCTAATCCAATTATATAACTGTTAGAAAACTGTGAGTAGAGTTTCATGTCTCTTTAAAGAAGACACGAACTCTGGCGACCTGTGCGACCCTGGAGAATACCATCTTGTTAAGCGTCACAGCAGGGACCCCATCCCTCTTTTTGATCCCTTTTGACCATGAGTGAATACGGGTGTTTCAGAAATTATAATTTTTTTTTAGCCAGATCTGAACTATATCAATTCCAAGGAGTCTCTCTGGATAGTAATGGAACTTGTGTTTGCTTTTAGTTTATTCTTAATTAACTCTTTAGCACTCTTATGTAAACAAGGCAACTTAAAATAAAAGCAGAACAACACAAGAGCAAGTTTTGCATATAAAAGTAAAGAAATGGGCTACAGGGAGCAAACTGATTTATTCATATTTACAGAATCCTAATTGCCTCAGGTGATGTCTTTGCCTGTAATTACATAAATATGTATCGCTGCTTTCTGAGACAGGCTGCTACATTTCCCACACACTTCTGCATTTTATTCATGCAACATCGTTCCGGGCGCTGAATTATGAAACCATCGCTTTTCATTTTTTAGAGTCGACGAAGCGTCATAAACGCGACCCTGCTGAAGTGGCCTGGCCTCGAACACAACCCCTAAATGTTTGCTAAAGTGGGGGGGCAGCAGCTGGCCAATAATGCCCTTGAATAGTGATCAAACAATGAAATTTAATCAGTGGCCTCCAGTCTGCTTCCCATAAAAATGTGTTCTCTAATATAAAGTTCATTTCTATGAATATTAAAGCGGCGTATCATCTATTGAATATTTCATTTGATCTGCACATTTAATAATGCAAAATGGGAATAGAACATCGGCTCCTTTTCTAACTTGATGACTTTGTCCACTATTGTATTTATCACATATTGCATTACAAGCTGTGGTATGTGTAATATAAGAGTTAAAAATGGCCCTTTTCTTTGCGCCACAGCCTATTCTACAGCTCAGGGCGATTTGGCTGTCTTTGTAATGTTCGTGTGTCAGAATGATGAAGGTTAAAGTAGATGTCTAAAGTGAGGTGAAGTGAGGCATGGCATTCTCTGACACCTGCTAAATGTGAATATTTGTTGGAGTTCACATTAAATCAGTTAGGGCTTCGGGGCAGGAACTGCAGATATTTGGCGGATTTTAAATATTATTATGTAAGGCTTGCACAAGCCTCTTGCATTGCTGCAGACGCCTATTTAGTTTAATTTTTTGACGTTACAAGGATGCAAATTAAGTGTGTAGGCATGGCAACCCTGTTGCTAAAAGCCTTGAGGCGGTCTTCCTCTTGTTTCGTTCCCCTCTCAGCCATGTTCTCATTGTATTATCCCCTTCCTTTTTGGTTATTTGCTCGTTTTCTGTCTCCTTCCTCTGAATGTCTTTGTATCGCACCGTCATCAAGGTGATAATTGCATTGCCAGTCCCCCAATAAGAGACATTCTTAATTATTCCAGCATTAGGCGGCAGTTATACAGGCAATTAATGCTTGACTTCACAATTATATACTTTGTTTGATTGCCTTTTATCAGCAGGATACAATGGGCTTATTTGCGGCTGACAAGGCGAGCACAGTTTTAGACAAAAGATAAGTGATGTGATGGCCCCTGCATGGTTTCCATTCACATGCAAACATCCCGTGTTGCGTTGAAGTGCTTTTAATCTCGCAAACACCCAACGCTGAATGAGCTGTCAAACCTTTAAAACAGCTCGGATCAGTCCAATGTTTTTGAAAACTCCTCGCCATTATCTTGTTCATTTTGGTTTTTCAGTGCCGACACCTTTGGTAGAACACGTTTCATACACATATGGATGATGGTCTGCAAGACGAGGATGTTTCTCTCTGTCAGTTCTTTATTAAGACCACCATATTTCGAATAAAGTAAAAAGCAACATCAAATTTTATATGCCGCTTTATAATTTGAGTCAGGCCTAATTACACTGTAGTGTACACCTGGCACTAGCGCATACTACCACATTCCTCTGTCTTTAAAGTCTTGGCCCTGGCATCAAAGCCGCCTGGTTTTGATGATATTTTGGCTCTGGTCTGTTTTGGCTGCAACTTAAATGGGATTAGCGTTGCGCGTTCAAAAGAGGCCTCTGCTCTTCATCTCGTCATAGCAGGATATTAAAAGTATTTTTCAGTGTCAAGGAAAAATGTTACCATGAAGCTGCAAAGACAGAAAAATAAAAAGACCCAGAGGTCCTCTTTTTGAATTATGTCATCACTCCCTTTATTTTTAGCCGTTCTCCATCAGTTCCTACTTCTGACACTTGCAGCAGAAGGAATTCAGCGTTCACCCTAACGAATGTTGTTTGCGTGCCAACACGATCGCAAGCTAAATTGTGCTCAGGTATTGCAAGTCAGCACACCAGATGTCATATTTAATTAAAAGAAAACTCTTTCCGTGACACTCTGATGCACGGGCAGCGCAGACTAGTGAAAGACAGGAGCCAATATTCAAATGGAAGTGGGTCACTCTGTTCACAGATGTGCATTTACATTGTTCGCTCACTGCCAATTCATTGCTTATGCTCTTCATAATTACTGACTATACAAGCTTGGCTAGTTTTTCACTGATTCATCCACAATAAACATGAACATCACTGCCATCCCACTGGCTAATGAAGATGTTTATTCAGGTACAAAACCACAAGAAGAGCATCAGATTTATTAATTGCTTTATTTTAGATCTCTTTCACCAGCTTAGCAGTTTATCTTATAAACGATGTTGGATAGATAAAGTTTAAGTGGATATCTGAATTAGATATTTACTCAGAGATTGTTTTTATGAACAATTAAAGGTGACCCATAGATGTAATCCATGTCAGTCAGTATTTCACTGAGCAGCAACAGCTGGCGAACAGCATTCACGAGGGAGTCTCCAAAATGTCTTGAAATGTTTACGGAGGCTCTCAGTTTCCTTGTGTGAGTCACAGAGGTTTGTCGCTTGGATTTTGAACACGTTCACAAAAAATTTGAGAGTTGTCATGGGCCTCTCACACCCTTCTCAATTTAGTTTTTCTGACTTTTATTGCATTAGAGTTGTATTTTGACAACCGAACAGGAGATCTCTGACATAAAACGGTCTAGGCTAATATCCAGGTCTAAACTCCATGATAATGATAAATAATAATTATTAAAAAACTGGTCCAAATCTGTCTATACACCTCTAACGTGTACTCTAGTGGAAGAAATTATAAATGATGGGGTGGGTGCCAAGGAGGGTACAAAGTGGGGTCAAAGCGGGTAAAATATGAAGTAGGTAATGAAATCATATGCATGGCCTAAAACACAGTATTGCAGGCTGCTCAAAACACGGCCACACGGCTTGCTGGTCGCAAACACTCAGAATTCCAATTGCAATGAAAGATTCACCTATTTTCTCCTAAGCTTGAGTCACCAACTAGTCTCCAACAACTCAGTGACATAAGAGCTTTAATCTCATTTTAATTTCAGAGAAGATGATTCCTACCTTTTAAAATTCTGCTGCAGTTTCATCACAACACTTGCTCTTGAACAGTTTGTGTTTGCTGTGGCAATTCACAAATTTCCATCACAGAAACTTAGCTTCCCCCCCCTGAGGAATGAAAAATATATGGCATTAGATTTTTTTTTTACTCAGTTCTTGTGTCATGTTGGAAGGAGCCCCAATAAACTGAGCTCACCAGTTGATGGCACATTTTATCCTCATCAGAAATTTAGGATTATCCTGTCATCGTAAGGTAAAGGCTTCAACATACTAATTCTAACTCTTGGCTGGTGGTTTATAGTACATATGATGATGCTAAAAAAAACATGTATTTCCAACTTGAGATTACAGCTCTTGTCTCCAAAAGTAGTTGGAAAATGCAACAAAATAGTCTCAGTGGATCTATGATTAAGATTAGAGCAACAAAAATTTAATTTCAGTTGCACAGCTAAAGTTAAAAATGCTTACAAATATTTTTTGAGAAATTTTCCAGACATGGACCGCTTCAATCCTCAGAAAGATGTGAGACTTGAAAACAGGCTACTGAAAGCCACGAGCTTGCCAATTCATCAAACTGTTATGAGCTTAATACTCTTTTAATAATTAGACATATTCATTCTTTACAGATGACAGAGGCTTGAACCACAGAAGTCCCCGTATTCCATGCCCCTTTTGCCTGACATAGGAGTGTGTACTCTGGCATCCACCCACTCACGCTGCTGGAACAAACACAGTCGCAGCAGTCACTGCTCATGCAGCAGGACATACATCAACACCACCGTGTGGACATCAAAGATCAAATTACACCTCCCGGTAAGAGACGCATTGATAACCCCCAATGTCAGTAGGAATCCAATCAAAATCTAAATTGTGCCCCACTAAAACGAGCCCAGTGATTAGTTCTCCAATAAAATCCATTTCCTGCCCTCGTGCCTATTTTATACCGTTTATTTCCCCTGTGGTATCAAGCAATAGGTCCTACCAAGACTTCCATCTCAGAATGCCTCGTGTGATGCCTGTCTGGTCTGGGGTGCTTTTCAGGGACTTGATACTTTTGTCTGCCCCCCCCCAAAATCATTTACGATGAATATGCAAGCTGATCTACGAGCTTTTTCAATAATTGCTGCTAGCTTTGACTTTTGTGTCCACCCTGAACAGAAGTGAAATGGTTAGTCCGCCATAAAATTGTAGCACCTCTTTTTTTTTTTTATCTCAGTCTTAAATTTGTAGAGTAATCTACAGATACAAATGGTGCAGAAACACGATACAGATCCATCTCCCTCTATCATAAAATGCTGCCATGATTCACTCACCCACCAAAGTCTTATCCCCTGATAAGTGCTCTTATATTTCAAAAAGTCAGAAGAAGTTATGTCCTCCGTATCATCATCATTACATGCTACAGGCTTTATAAAAATTTCATACATAATAATTTTCTTTGATGTCGTCTCGGTTTTTATTGCACTTACCTCTTTGTTAGCTCTGATGCCTACATTTGATGCTCCCTCGCGTGTGCATTTGTGTGTTGCTCTTATGTTCTTGCCCAGTAAATGATCGCCGAGGATAAAATTTGTCTTTAAACTTCCCTCAGAGCACAACATTAACAATCTAGTTCTCTTTCCGAGAGGAAAAAACAGAGACCTTTGGAGAGCTGGAATAGAAATATATGAATGCTATTACATGCAATGTTAACTCTTTACTGTAGGCATTTCTAAACTTTATACCACTGTATGGGACATTCAGTCACTCATCCTTCAGCAGTGAAAGATGCACAAAAAACCCCTCCAGGGTTTGCCTGTTCTGAAGTGACTTTGGTTTAATTCAGGGTATCCAGGTAGCCTTTTATTTAAAGCTACACTTCTCTAATTTCACCCATATTCAACTGGCTTGCACGAGAGCTATAATAAGCTTGTAAAACAGATGCATAATTGAGTCTGTGACTTGAAGAGAGTTCAAGCATAGGCTTGAGACTTGATCAACGCTAATTTATCATAAAGTGAACGAGTGGAGTTTGAAAAAGGAGGCAAAGTGATGTAAATTATGTCAAATGCTCAGGTCCTTCCAAGTATTTATGATCTGCTAGTTAAAATGATATAGAGATGATTATATATTCAGAACATGACAATCATGACTGAAAGAGTTCACGGTGGTCATACTAAGAGTTTAAAAATGATTCCTGTTTCATTACCTGAAGCTTATGAATGCTCACCAGTATATATATAATTATAGAAAACCCCTCTAAACTCTGATTCACGCAATATCATTATGAATTTCTTCTTTGTGATCAAGCTTGGGTCTGATCAGTATTATGGACAACAAGTTTGACTTAATTCTACGCAAATGTTGTACCCTTTTTTGACAAAAGAAAATGCTCTCAACATCACAAAAATGCAATTTGACACCAAAAGGAAATTCAGGGTTTCTGTTTCTTGTAAGGTATAATCATTGTCAGACATCTCAAATTGATTTCAGACATTTCAAGGTTAACAAAACCGAAAAAAAGAAAACTAATATAGTGTCCTATTGACCCTTATCTCTTTTAAGCTACTTTTGTAAATGGGCAAATGCCACTAATCCTCTATCTACAATGGAGAAGTAATTTATCTTTGGGCTTGACAAATGGTGATTTGTTTTCTCAGATGCACCTCTGGAGATATACATTTTGCCACCTGGTCCAAATTCAATCTCTGTTTGTTCAATGGAAGTGTGTGACAAGTTGACAAGCCGACATGTGTATGTAATTGTGTGTCGCACGTATAAAGTTTACTAAAATGGAAATTGACCATCCTGGGATGTTTTACAGCAGAATTACCTCATTTACTTTATTGACAGTATTGACCTCTTTACAGCTGGAGAAGAGATTCTGGTGACCTCAGCCCTTAAACACACTGAAGGAGATCAATACGCCCGAGTCAGAGTTCACTTGGCTCCCCCTGGCCGGGATGATTGCAGAATGAACTCCATTAAAAGTTTCCAAAGCCAAACCGTCAACCATCATTTGGCTCAGATGTCGGAAAGCATCTGCAGGAAACAAAAAAACAAACTGGGGGTGATGTAGTTTGTTTTGGGGGGCTTTAATTGCAGCTGCACCGTTGCCAATAATCCAAACGCTACGTAGGGGCAATTTGTTAAAGCAGCCGTGTTTTAGATTAAATTCTGAGGTAAAAAAAACAAAACAAGATAACACAGTCTAAAGAACAATTTTATGGCTTGTTAATATTTTGTTCTCATTTGACAGCTGCGGTTTTAGATTTGTGGCTTTGCCATCTTGGAACTCCATCCGTTTGCCACTTCTTAGTGTGTTTTTTAAGTTGTAACTATTACAGTGAAACATTATCGGGTGGCAGCTTTTTGTGTGTGGAAGATGTCACACTCAGGGCTTGTGTTGTGAATTTAATTTGCTCATGTTATTTCTATATGAAGATATACTTTATGAGATATTTTGCTAACGGACAGACACACACAGGAACATTATTGTCCGGCTTTTGGCTTTAATTAGGCTCTTCTGTTGAACCCACGGGTCAAACATGGGAGGTCTACAGTAATTGCTTTCACCAATTGAGCACGAAGGTGTTTCTGTTCGTTATTCTCCCTATCCATGTATTCTTCTCTTCTTACAGTCCCGTACGCTCCTTATCACCTCAGCCTTTTCATTGCCTTCCCTCCTGCTCTCCTCCAGCTCCTCCACCGTCCCTCCACTCTGCAGCCAAGACTCACTTTCCCCTCTATTTGCAAAGATAAAGCCATAATGGCTCTCTTTGTGCTACTGTCGGCCACTCAGTCATCGCAGCCCAGTCAACAGATAAATATTTCTTTTCTCCATTTCCCTCTTTCACCTGCTGGGTTCAATTAGCGCAAGCTCCAGTTGTTTAATGAATGTCCTCTGTGGCCTTTGCTCCGCTCGCCTCCTTTCAAGGATACGACTATTTAACTAGTTTGAAAGCTTTGCTCTGCGTCGCCTCTGGATGTGTGTGTGTGTGTGTGGTGTGAGCTGGTGGGATTCAAGATGAGGGTGTGACATGTTTTGTTTACTGGCTGATAAATGGCTGTATAATGCCAGTAGATAAAGGTTTACAAAGGGTGTGGGGGCTGACGCTGGAGCTATCCAGAGCTGTGATATGTGGGTGACAGTCCTCTCTCTCCTTTCTTTCCCTCTTCTGCTTCTGTAAATGGATATATATATTTTTTATTCCATGGCACCTCAATGTAGATAGGCCATTGGGCTCCTGTCTGCTGGGGCAGCTGGTTGGGGGCTTGGAAAGGGATGAAGGATAACTAGATTCAATCGGGCGTTGCAAATCAACTTTTCCACCAGCATCCTGGGAAGACCTGATAATACAGGTTTCTAATATCTGACCTGTCTAGCTTAGAGGAGGGAAGAGAGGGGGAGTGATGGGAGGAGAGAGAGAGAGAGAAAGAGAAAAGATGCAAGCAGCAGAGGCAAGAGAGAGCAATGAACACATTGATTTGATACGGCTAATAGTTCTGCAGTTGATAAGCACACTGGCGCCAGTCACAAAAATGAAAGGCTGGCAACAGAGTGAAATAAATTGGGTCTAGCTCCGTTTTTTTGTCTCAGTCCCATCAAGGTTTGGAGATGTATCCGAGGGGTTTGGCAGACAGGGCATCAGCAAGGTTTCCTGTTTGTGTCTCTCCACCTGTCAGCCTTCATCCACTCTCCAATCTGAATATGATTTGAAAACCTCAAACACATTCAGGGCTGCTCATCTGAGTCAGACTCAGATCTGTGAAGGAGAAAAGCTAGACGGGAGAAGCTCAGCAGTCTAAAAATTTTAGATTGGGTCTCAAATTGGGACTTAACACCTGCTGTTTTGAGTGCATTCACATTGACAAGTATGACTACATACACGACATCTGAGTAGTCAGATGGTTCAGTAATAACACTCATTTACTAGATAACATTCTACATTTTTTATCCTCAATGTTTTTGTAGAAGGGGATAGCAGTCCTAATCCTACCTAGTTGCCTAACAGAGGTAGATTTTTATCGAGTGTTCACATCACATGTGCTGAGGTGTTGTTTGGTTTGTGTAATAAACTGTCATCTTCACACTGAATATTATAACTAGCACGAAGTCCAAACTTTCAATTAGCATTGTATGAGTCATCCACATGAGAATAGCTTTGGTAAATAGTCAGTTTTTATTGTTTCAACCTTTCAACCACATGAAAACAGCAGTTTCAAAGGCCAAAAATGGTCTTTTTTTTTTTTTAAACCAATCCAAAAGTGAAAAAAATCTTAAGATGTCGCTCTTTCGTTTTTGTGTAGACAACTAAAACACAACATTTTGAAAACAAAATAATAGTCCTACTTCTAATCTGTATTTTTCAGATTATAAGGCAGACTTAAAAGCCTTCAATTTTCTCAAAAACGCCTTATATATGTAGTGTTTTTGGTAAACTACAAAGCTGCACCGCTTGCAGCATTAAGGCTCAGTTATAGTCAGGTTTTGTAGTGTTGTGATCACTCATAGAGGGATCGTATAAGTGCTGATACAGGCGAACCAGCTCCGCTAGAGCACCAAAATCGTCCATTTTGAATGGAGCACAGCGCGTGAGGTCCGAGCGAAATTACAAAAACTCGGAGGTGCATAACGATGCACCTTATAGTCCGGTGCGCTTTATATATGACAAAAGTTCAAAAATGGACCATTCATTGACAGTGTATTTTATAATCCTGTAGTACGGAAAATACGGTAACCCATATCCTGATGGCATTCTCATTTTCTGTTGTGTTTATGTTTTGCACCCAGTGTACAAGCTTTATGCACATGCTCCTCGTCTTGTTTCCTGTTTTCAGTGAGTTTTTGTGGCCTGGCCGTGTTACCACACCGTTTTGGGTTGTTTTCTGCATTTCTGTGTGGATGAAGAGATTTCTTGAAATGGTGCTGTGTTTTTGAGGATATCTTAAGAAACATCAAACAAAAGATTCTTTTGGAAAATCTGTGTTTTTGTGTGGACACAGTTTTAGTAGGCTGGCAAACAGCTTGCCATGCGTGATTTAAGACAATACCTTGATGAAATTCACACACTACCCTGGTGATGAAGTGATGTACACACACAAAACATGGAAGTACAATAACACTTAGTTTTTTTTCACAGTTTACATCCTCCAGTTTACATCAACACTTTTAGTATGCAAAATGTTTTGTGCATCAAAAATACATCACTGGAAAAACAAATGGACTTTATATTATTAGATATAAAGTTAGTAAAGTGATTCTGTTGTAAAAATCAAACATAGTCACAACTTGCCACAAATGCCCTGATTTTTGTTCTTTTAAATAAATATTTGCTTCTGCCTAGGAACTTTCCTGAACAAGTGCATTGGTTAAAGTAACAAGTTCCTCATGATTGCACACATCATGTAAAAGGAATTTTTCAGAAACTTCCATATCGTGGGTCTTTTGTTTTAAAGTTGATTACAAAGGTCCGCCAATATCTTATTACAAAGATTTCTGATGACCCAGATAATTCTCCTGTTAAAGTAATATCTTTTTAGACATTATTTTTATAGCTGGAACACTGTAACCAAACATCTATGGTACATTTTTGAAGATTTTTGTCGAAAAAAAAAAAAAAAGAAAAAAAAAAAAGAAAAAACATCACCTCAGGCTGGCTCCGACAGACAGGGCAAAGCCTGCCGTGTCTATGCACGCAGTGTGACAGAGCAGACAACGCCACTCTGACCTTTCCTGATGCTACCAGCTAAGACGGAGCCAATGCGAGCGCTAACGAGACACTGACATGGCTTGACAGCCAGGGGTGGCACGCAATTATTTTAGAGACAGAAAAAAAAAAAAAAAAGAAAAGCTGCATGTCAGTATATGTAGGTGGGTGTATGCAAGGCCACGGAAAAAACACTCAAAGAATGCATGCATGTGTCACCATCTCCTGCAGGTCTCCGTGCGGTCAAAAACAGCTCTACTCTCGTTAATGATTGATGTGTTTGAATCTCTGCGGGGTTACTTCAGACAAATCCAAACAGGTGAGTTTACTCGTAAACTCTGTCGCCATTTTGAAGGCCCTGCTTTCAGTTACGCCCTTCATCAAACACAGAACATGTCTGATTTAACTCCAACTCACGGACTTTTATGTCTGCTTGATTTTGTTTAATGATCTTTTAGCTGTAAGATTAAAACAATAATATATCTTAAATTAAAAAAGTAAAATAAATTCCAAATTTGACACTTATCTCCATCTGTGACAGTCTTAATGTCAAATAAATGACAGGTTGTTTGGGCATGTTTGTCTTCACCTGAATAAGCTGGATAAGGTATTCATTTCTGTAAGCAGTTTTGTTCCTCTGGAATATTTTAGGCTTTAAGGATAATGTCAGTCGATGAAACACATCTCGAGTGAAAATAGCTAGTCAATAAACATCACAAAAGGGGTTTCTTAAAATTTCAATAAAAATAAATGATTGATTTAAGTTCATATTGCATTAAAAAAAAATGGATATTTGGCGTGAAAATATTCGAAGAAGCCCAGTTAATATGCATGCTGAAAACAAGCAAAAACCTGCACTTTGATCAAAACATCCAGGGGAATGATGATGATTTCTTTGTATAAAAGTTGAAAACTAGCAAACAAAATAACACTACAGTTCTTACAAAATAGAGGCTTGCACAACAAAGGCTGAACTTGGATGCATTCGATAGAAACTGCCAATTATAGTCTCACATCTGCCAGGTCATTGCACCATCAGATTCCATTTTGGCTTCACGTTGCACACACTTATTACATCAAAGCAAGTATAACAATTATCCCAGAAAGGGGAGGTGGGCATCAAACATAGAGAAAACTCCAATAGAGAAGCCGGGTCAGGACCTTCCTCTGCAGCCTGGACAATAAAAAAAAAAAGAAAGAATTGGAGCTCAGAACAAAGGGAGAGCCTTGCAGGACTTTAGAGTGACAACATCTGAACAGCATCCAGCCAACATCCAGCAGTCAGTCAGCTCGAGATGAGTAAAACACACCAAGGAACTGTGAAAGATTTTTGTAAAGACAGTAAGATCCTTTTAGTTTTGAATCACTTTTGAGCTGTCTGAACATGTCTGCAAAGCACTGAAAATCAGTTTGCATTATCAGTTTGAGGAAATTAAAATCAAATGCAAAAATAATCATTCACTTAAAGCTGTCTCACACGCTTTGATCTCTCGACTCTTTGTGAATTAAGAGAGCATTTTTACTTACCATCAGATAGTCCCTCTTTGGTGGGAATATGTACCAACTTCCAAGGGCATAAATCAAAGAAATAAAAGGGAGTTGCTACTCCTTTGTTGCAAAGGCCACTTGGCTCAGATACGTCAGTGTCTGAGCCTACTGCAATGCCTTAGAAGTCTCAGTGCCAGGCGTTGTTATTGATCTGTCAGCGTAAAGTTTCACTCGAGTGATTCTGAGTGTAAAGCAGCTATGCATTTTTAAAGGCAGGCTGGAGACCAGATTGAATGCGTAACATTTATCTATCCTCAAACCCTGATATAGCAATTCCACACCTGACATGGTGTCATTTTTTTGAGCTCACCTACTGCACCTTATTAGTCTTCTCAGAAGTCTCTGGGCCCTTAATTTTACCGCCTTTGCTTTGTGATTGATTGATTGGAAATTCATGAAATGAGGCAACGCACAGCAAACCTGATGGGAAGAAGAGGTCATTCGGAGGATTGTTATTTCCAATATATCCTGTCTCGCTCTTAAAATTCCTGCCTATCCTTTCTCTGCAAGTCCCGTGCATTCCTAACAGTGATCCATTGGGGTGCCTTGTGACAAGAAAATAATGTATTTCTACCAGAGTCTATCAGAGAAATGACTTTGTAGGTAAGAGGAGGAAAGGGGCTCTAGATCAATATGTTTCAGGCAGCTGTGAGTGTTTTTTTTTTTTTCCTTTTTCTGAAACAGAATTTCCACCTCCCTTTGAGTTGTTTTGACCTTGATCTCCAAGAAGATATCTCTCTGCTGCTCCGGAGTTTTCGCTGCTACGTGATTATCCTGTACAGCATGAAAGATAACCTGTATGGAGAGCTCCGTTTTTTTCCTGCACCCCCCCTCCCCTCACGGCAGCCTTTGCCATTATAATGCCAATCCACAAACAGAACAAAAGATGTCACCATGCGGCCACTGCACACCTTCAGCCTGCACAAACCCCTCATTATTATTATTATTATTCCCTTGCTGTCTAACTGTTCCTGGTAATAATTGAATTTAAATGAAGAAAAGGCAAAGGAGGGTGCTCTTTTAAGAGCTGTGTTAACACGCTGTCATTAAAAAGCGGTGGTTGTTTTAATGGGCCAGGTTTTAAACTATCATGACATGGAGAGACGTGAAAAAAAGATATAAAACAGAATGAAAGGAACATTACAAAACGGAACGATAATTAGTTTACTGCAAATTGCCCAAGAAAAATCCTTATGTTTTAGTGTTTGTGCACGGCTCAGGATTCTCTGTGCGCATATTGTATTTTTAGTTAGTTTACAATGATGTGCAGGGCCACCTTTCAGACCAAAGGAAATGAGCATGAACGCATGATGGGATTTCTGCCAAAGCAAACATCCAGGCTCGTCCCCGGGTGATTGCTCAAAGAGAGGTTGCTCATCGAGGCGTCAACAGATAGAAACAAGTGTTGTGACAGTTCACACGGAGCGATTTGATGCATGCAAAAATTAAATGATATGCCACAGCCAGGGAGCTCTCCCAATGAAAACAAAATCAGAGCATTAGCATGTTTCAGCTGTGCCTCAATCAGTGTTTTCCAAAGTCTCTGGTTTTCATGTCTCTCAGCGGGATCAGAGACAGATGGAGCAAAGAAAGCAGCCCCTGTGTGGATATTAGATATTTTTTAGAAATAATTCACTCCTCACTATATTTGCTTCTTTCAACCTTTTGAGTTAGTGAAGCAAACGGGAACATCTAGAGTTCCATATGGTCGTGCTGTGCCAAGAGAGAGGAACGAGCATTAGGCCGACGTGCGCTTTGATAAATGCCAGCTTTAGATTTTCCCAACAGTTGATAGATATTTATATGCTACACACTTTTTGATTTCAAGTTAAAACTTTGCGCAATTATCAGAGTTGAAAAACAAACCAATGAATGCTCACAACTAAGTTAAATTGAGTTTAGAAACTGACACCTGGAGAGGAAGTTCACACAAACCTCGCATCGCTCTTCTGCGGACGAACTCGGTAAGTTAATGATTAATATAAATAGTTCTCTCTTGTGCTGCAGTGATGGCAGACAGAAAGCAAAACGCATTACATTTTTATTATGACCAGAGCAATGCAGCACATTGTAAGGTGCACTCTTGGTGCACCCCATTTATTCTGAATGAAGAGGTGGCTGCTGCAGTTCAATGACCTCTTATCTGATGGTGTGCCGCTGTCACTGAAGCCATCTGAGGGAAAGGATTAAGCCTGGCTTATATATCGACATAAGTCCTAAATGCACATAAACACACACACATACACACAAATAATATAGCTTGTCCTTCTGAAAAACATTAAAAAGGAATACTAGGTCAGAGCTCCTAGACAGGAAGATGTATTTCGTCTTGTGAGCAAATGAGCAAAAAGAAAAAGTCAATGGAATTCTCTCAGCTAAATATTAAACAAATCAGCCTCTGCTGGTTGTTCATTCAGGACTGTCAATAGTACAATTAGATCATATTAAATGTGCTCCACTCAGCTTTTAAATCATGTGTTGGCTATAGGGCTAAACCAGTGCTCTGCTTTCTTGTTCTGATGGAGAGGTCACCGGATAACTAATATACATTCTGCTGTATGGGAGAAAGCAACTTATTGCTGTTCTTCTACCAGTGGAGTCATGCATACAAGTACAGAGAGTGCACTTTCACATTTTTTATGTTTTAAAGTAAAATTTCAAACCCACAGGAAGTTTCAGACTGAAGAGAGTTATGAAAGTTTTTTTTTGTGTGTGTTTTAGGCACTAAAACACAAAAAAGTATTCCGAGGTTTACTATGAAGTCATACTGTAAAGCACTTTTAGGGATTGTGTTACAACCTTTTCCCCCATATGTTTACTGGAACATACCATGTAATGTAAGAATGATATCGAAAAAGTGATGCTTCCAAACAGAATTGTCAATCCAGACAAAAAGACATAATGGTGATGTGCTGTGTTGGTGTTTGGCCAACTGGAAGGTTTTTCCATCTCCTGCCAGACATTTGACTTCTGTTTTAGAATGATAGCGGATATGGTGCATCAGTCTTCTTGTGCTTCTTTACATTTTTCCATTTTCTGACACTTATCCGTGGCTGGGTTGCAGAGGCAACAGGTCCAGGAGGGAAACCCAAACAGCCCTCTCCCCAGCAACAGTCCCCAGCTCCTCCTGAGGGATCCCGAGGTGTTTCTCGGCCAAATAGGATACATAATCCCCCCAGCGAGTTCTGGGTCTACCCAAGATCTCCTCCCTTGGCTGGAAAACCTTCAAAAGGAGATGCCCAAGATAGCATCCCCATCAGATGCCCGAAACACCTCAGATGACTCTGTTCAGTGTGAATCTACTCCAAGCTCAACTGGATGTTGGAGCTCCTCACCTTATGCTAAGTCTGAGCTTGGCCACTGTTTGGAGGAAGCTCATTTTGACTGCTTGCGTCAGAATCTCGTTTTTTCATCATGATCTGTATCAAAACGTAGACTGAAGGTCTTTGCCTTTCAGCTCAGCTCCTATTTCACCACAACAGACCTGAGCAACGCCCTCATTGCTGTGGATGAGGGCCTGATCCATCTCCATCTTCGTGTGTCCAACCAACACTGGGGACGAGCTCAACTTTGTGCCGAGGATGTGGATGCAGCTCTCGCTTTGGTTATACAGGGTCCAGATAGCCCTTAGAAGCAACCCCCCCTCCCCCAACACACACACACACACATAGAATGCCTCTGGGAACAGGGTTGTTATTTTTCACAAGAAGTTTAATGCAGGCATTTTTTTAAAATCATTGTGACATTACTGTGAAATTATGCTTATGACATAAATCATCATGCTGTTCATGCATGTTCTTTTGACGAGCGCTGAGTTATAAACATGAAAGCAATCATCAGTCACCAATCACAACCAATCAAGTGGAAACCTTTTTGGTCTCTAGCTAATAGATGAGTACATTTCTGCATCCCAGTTTAGCTTGATGTTGGAGTCTGTGTGCAAACCACCCTCTTTATTTTCACTCTCCGTTGAGCAACATACTGCTACATCCTTTAGCGAGCAGTTTTGAATCTTGCAGGAATTTATTTCAATAATCCAGGCAAGCTATATATGACAATTAGCTCTTCAATAAATGTGTCTCTCAAGCTAAGTGCAGCCCACATACATGACTCCAAGAGTATATCAAACATTTATGTTTCCAGACATCCTGAAGCCCTTCGAAAGCCGTCACTTGAATGGTGAATTCCATAAAAGCTGCTTTAATGTTTCACAGTTGTTGCTGTCTTTGTCTAATGACAAAGATGACCTAATGATTCATGCCAAATGATGTTGTCTGAAGCAACTGAGAGCTCAAGTTTCTGCAACAAATATTACAGATGTGTGAATACTGAACCTGCTTGATGTAAACCGTGGTAATTAAGATTTTTATTACCTAAAAGAGTGTAGTGCAGAGTGTAAAAATGTCTACACATACAGCTTAATAGTGTTGAACACATACTCATGTAAAAGGAAAAACATTCCCTCAACTACTGAACTGACAGTGATTCCTATAATTTTTAGAAATTTAATGTTTTACAGCTGCTGAGTATTGGACTGAGTTCAAGCTGTTTATTTAGATACACTGCAGTACTGCTGCAGATCCACCTGGAACATTACAGTTAGTGTCTCTGCTTTGTAGAGTTGTTTCAACTGTATGCTGTGTCATTGTCTAAAACAAATCATATGCATGTAAATGCATTTTTTTCTTGTTGATTTGCTTCAATGAACATTGGAAAAACACTAAGATTTGCAGAGATTTTTCTTGTGCAAACAGGGCCTCAGATTGAAACAGCACCTGTTCTTGGTGCTAAAAAGGTGAAAACCTGGGGTCCTGTTATTTTTGCAGATGTTATTGTAACTGGGAGGACAGTGGTTAGCACTGTTGTTTCTCAGCAAGAAGGTCATAGGTTTCAAACTTGACTCTGGTCAAGTTTGCATGTTCCCCCTGTGTGTGCATTGGGTTTTTACCAGTACTCCAGTTTTCTACCACAGTCTAAAGCATGGATGTCAGGTTAATTGGTGACTCTAAACCAACTTAGTTGTGATTTCAAGTTTGGATGGTTATTTCTTGTGTGGTCCTGTGATGGATTGGCAACCAATTTAGGGTGTACCCTGTTCTTACCTGTTGACAGTTGGAGATTATCATTAGTTCCTTAAGACCCCGAACAGGAACAAACAAGTATAGAAAACAGATGAATGTTATTATAACTAACTAAACAGTTTCTGGCCAAGTTTGCGTTTTCATGAAACAGTGTTCCTGAATTGTTTCGGGAGAATTATGTGCTGGGCCTCACAGAAAAAATAGCTGCAAAATGGTTGGAGGAACACTACAGGAAAGTTGAGGTGTTCAACTGGTCTCCAAATACTCCAGCTCTCAATCCAATAGAGCATCTGTTGAACAAATAAGTCTGATTCATCGAGCCGTCACCTCACATCTTCCAGGACTCAAAGGATTTTCGACAAACAGCTTGGTGCCAGATACCACAGCAGGCCTTCAGAGCTTTAATGGACTCCATCCATTAAAGCTCTGAAGGATCAAGGCTGTTTTAACAGCAGAAGAGTGACTTTCCCAATATTAGGTGGGTGTTTGTGATGTTGTCGCTGAATGACATGAGGAAGAAAAGGAATTTTTAGTCTCACAAAAAGCAAAGTACCTCTGGATGGAGGAAGCAACAATTTAAGAAGCCTTTAGTTCAGTTTACTAAGAGGAGAGTGTAAGACTATTCCAAAAACACCAGCTAAAGTTTAATAAAGGTGACTGTTGATCAGGTCCAGGTGAGGTCTAACTTTGACCTAAAATAAAAGGTCCGCTAGAGTTTCAAAATTCTAGTGGAAAGTTTCAGTTTCTGTGGGTCATGTTACCTGTACATAAGATGTTAAGTTTTTTTTACATCATAAAGGCTCATGTTGTTGGCATTTCAACACCCTTCCTTCAGAATAACAGCCATCTTAAAGAAATACATATTGACCGAGACAGAAACTTTTGGTGTCGTAACCAATAACTCAGCTTCTCAATTTAACATCCATAATTCACCCCAGCAAGGCACTTACCGTCTTGGAATAAATTGGAATATTTAAGCGAACAGATATATGCATTGTGGCACCTAAATAAGTAATGCTGCTCCCTCCCAAGTGTTCTCATATCAGAGAAAGAAATAAAGAGTGCAATCCTGTATACAAGTTTGATGCTCCAGCTCACCAGAATAACTCCTTTATTTTTCATGCTTTTGCCATCCATTAGCTGTGTTTTTGAACCAGGTTTACACTCTTTGAAATATGATTCTTGAAAATGTTAGGTCAAATTGAACATTCATTTGCCATGCAGAGATACGGTATGCAGTGATGCATATGGATGCACAAACATTGCATTTCTCCTTGGCAATGCTTTCATTGGTTTGCAGCTGAAATCATGCAGTTGTATCAGGTGGAAAAGAAGGTCATGTCATCATGTAGATCTGAAAAGCCTTTCTAAAATGTAACTTCTTCATCATATGTCAGAGGTAACAGTTGTAGCAACATACAGTAGGTGTTAAGAATGTCTTAATCATAATATGTTTAATTATTTAATTCTTTTCCTCCAAGGATAGTCATTTATAACCTTCAGCAGTGATAATGTTTCATTTGACAGAGCTCTGCCGAAAGGTGCTCAGAGCTCCTCTTGTTTCAAGCTCTAAGGCTATGTTCACACTGCAGGCAAATGCGGCCCAATTCTGATGTTTTTGCCCCTATGCGACACACATTGGATTTTTTTCATGGCAGTGTGAATGTGACAGTTTTTTTCATATCCGACCCAGGTCTTTTCTGTATGTGGCACTGAATTGGATTCATATTGTTGGTTTTCAAAGTGACCGCAGTGTGAACGTTCATGTTGCATTTAATCTTACTTTTACATCGGATGAAAAGGACGGAGGACGGAGGTCCCTTTTGTCAAAGTCCCACCATTCTTGGCTCTGACTCTCCATCCACAGAGGTAGTAGCCACAGCTCCAAAATAAAAGCTCATCGTTAACATTTGCACTCTTTTTCTTCTCCGTTGTATTTTATCTTTTACCATTTGGATGTACAGTTGGTCCCAATTGGACAGCAACTTCAAAATCAATACACATGTGCTAAAACTTGCAGTGTCAATATTTACATCTGTAAACTCAGCATGCGAAGTGTGACGTCATATCTTCTTCTGTGCATGCGGGCCATGTGAACGAACACACAAACAAAAAAAATCAGATTTGAGCAAAAAAAAATCTGAATAAAGCATTAAGACCTGCAGTGTGAACGTAGCCTAAGTTGGCCTTTAGCTTCAACCCACGGGTTACTCACTGAGTGAGCTCCTGCCATGCTTTTTCAAATGCTAATGACAAGCAGTGCTGAAAGCCTCAAATTGGGCCATGCAATTCAGCCTGTGGTGTTTGCTGAGGCCCTGCTCATGTTGGAAACCATGGTCTTTCCCCCTACCAATCCCCATACTCCCACCCCCCGCCCACGGTCTTTTGTGCACTGCAGTAATGGGCACAGATGTTCCTCTTGCCTTACACAGGGCCACTTTTCCCCTAATCGCCACCTTGTATGCGGACGGCTTGCACCTGCCTCAGCAGCTCTCTCAATATTCCTCTCTCTCTCTATCTCCTAATGTTTTATTTTCTCCCTCTCAGCCCCCTCCCCTCTTTCACTCCCTCTGTGTTTCTTTTTCTGTCCATCACTCTTTCAGCCACAGTAATATGGCTTTCTCCGTTGCCCACCGAATTTAAAAAGCTACTTCTCGGGCCCCTGATTGTTTAAACATTGAATTACAGAGATGGAGAAAGGGAAGACAAGAAATGGAAAGATGGAGGGTATAAAAAGAGGCCATGCTGATGGTTTTTGGGGTTTTAGAATTGGTAACAAACTCAGATGGCGGAGTCAATTCTTACTCCAGCTGGAGAGAATTTGGAACAAAATACCCTTGTAGCTGCTCGGCCAAACCTCAGCGCTGATGGAGCATTGAGACTGCCCCCCCTTCGAATGGACTAGTAGATTTCAATGTGCACGGAAGGGCTATGGTGTGAGGTGGGGGTTGTCAAGCTCAAAAATTGGACCAAAGTGCAGCTTGCTTCATGGCTCCTGTGGTGGAGTGTGATTTACCATCATCTTCAAATGGTACTTTCAAACCGAGTGTGGAAATGTGACAAAATTTGGTCTCTGTAGGCACCTAGAGAAAAAAAAAAAAAAAAAAAATCACATTCCCCTGAATGATATGTATTTTTTTTTCAGTAAAAGAAATCTGATAAGTATCTTAATCACCTTGAAATGAAACCGTGGCAGGTGCCAGTGATGCTAATAGCACTTTTACTACGAGTTAAATTTGAATTCAAATTAGGGGACAGACGTTTTCTGGTAGCATTTAATAAAAAAGCGGCAAGAAACATCTTTTTACTCCTGATGATCACATTACATCGAATTTAGTGACATTTCCCTTCCATTTTCAGCTTAGGTTTTTCTCTCTCTAGCAATCAATTCGATGTACATTTACAGGGTTTCCCTCTTTGAAGGTGTGGTATTTTTAAACAGTATGATCTGCAGATGTGCTCCTGCTATTCAAAAAAAAAAAAGATCAGATTTACAGAGTTTTGTATGTGGAGAATAAACATATTGATAAAGCAGTAACAACACATCCAGAAGTCGAATCAATGAATTTTCTTTGATGGCATAACATGATGGATGAAGACTCTTTGTTGGGGAAAAAGAAGCCTCTAGTCCAAATAAATGATCGTTACCAATGACTATTAAAAACAATGTGGTTTTTCTGTCCTCCAACATGTTACTCTAATGTAATCTTCAGCCTATGTCAACTTGAGGCCATGATTGCTTGGAGAGTGGTGGTGTAGAGTAGAAAACGTCAAACACTTTGTGACATATTGTGACAGCTTTGTGGTACAACAGAGTGCTTCAGACTGTAATCATAACTTAACCATGACTTTAGGGCAGGAAAAGAAAGTTGGGATTTTAGTTACGATGCAACACAAGGCGGATTGGATTTTCCTTCTTTTTCTATCAAAACATAAATTGAGAAGAATAAAACTTAAATTACATCTAATTTAGAAGAAATTTTGCTCAAAGAGAAAGATATTACATTGTTAACACTTCCATAACAGAAATGTACAGTATTCAGTAGCTCTCATATTCAGCATGAATCACACACAAAGGCTATGGATAGCACACTCAGTGCGCGCTCAGACAACATGATTATTCAGCTTTTCGTCGACTGTTTGATTGCTTTCCTCGAAGGGCAATGCCCTGCAGAAGCGTGCATGCAGGATAATTAGTGTTGTGATTGTACTCAATAACCACAGGCCTGTATGCAAGAGCCCACAGGCTACTTTGGTCAGTTTGACTTGATGCACACCAAAGGAACTCGCACTCACTGAGCCAATCAAGCGAATTATTGCAGGTTACAAGGGTTCTGATGACATATTTATGCAGCATATGTATGACAAGAATGCTGATTCTGTTACAGCAACAACCGCCGCACCTTCCATCTGCTGAACAGCCTAATTCATATTCTGTGAAGCCCGGAAATTTTCAAGGTTGTGATATAAAAACACTGTCATTGATCACTTTTCACTAGGCTTGTTAATATGATATACTGCTGTCAAAGTGTGTCAGTTTAATTGCGGCTCGTTTATTTTGACTGAATTTCATAAACTAGATTGTTTGGGACGTAAATATGCAATTATTGGCTTTTCAGAAAAAAAAAACTGCCTCTGCTGAACATTCCTGATGTGCTTTTATTTCTTTTTAAGCACTGACCAAACAGTTTTGCCAAATGTGTCAATATTTCATTATGTTTCTCCATAAGGGAGAAAAGCTATTTGTGACTTTGGATGACAGTGTTTTTTAAAGTTTTATTTTGTTTAAGAGCAACTTGCTTTAACTTTCCATTTATTAAATTATACAGCTTTTTGTGCACGTAGAAGCTCTATAGATTAGTTCATATTAAAATAGGTAATTTTCTTTTACCAAGAAGCCAGTAAGATTTCTATTGTCCAGTTATTCATTTCCTTAAAGGAATCGATAAAATGTTCTGGGGAAAGATTATTGATAAGTAACATCTTAAATGTTGTAGATAGCTTTTTGAAGGTCCTCAATTAGGAGAAATACAGTTTAATACAGTTTAGTTCTGGCTTGACTGACAAACTAATGGCTAGTCCAAGACTACAGTAGGTTGCTGCCATCTTAAAATAACGCCAGTTTTCAAAACTTCAAAGCAACACATGCAAATATTATTTTTTAAACCTTTACACTGCTGACAATTTAAGATTACATGGTTATTCTGGCAAAAGTTGTTATAATAGTCCTGCCGAAAGTGCACCATTGGAAGTGCTACAGCTAGCTGTCGTTGTTGCTATTTTGTACTTGTAAATAATTCAATGTAAATAAATGTGTAATACAAAATAGCCCGTCAGACCATTTGGAAGTAATCTGTATTTCTCCAAACTGTGGTCGTTCATAGAGCTGTCTACAACAAGTAAGATATTAAATGTTCACAATCTTCCCATAATGCCCCCCTTCAAAACATATGAACTCTTTTTAAGTATCTACATTACCCTGAAACAAGTTGCATGACACCTAACTGGTGGTTAGTTTAGTGTGTCCCAAACAAAGGCTGGGCAGCTGCCTGACGGTTTGTCAGATCACCTGACCAATCAGAGCAGATCAGGCTCTTTTTAAGGCCTTAAAGAGACAGCAGTTCAAATAAAGGGTTTTAAAGAAGAAACTATCTCATGTAGGAAATGGAAAAGTTGAGAAATGTAATGCTGTTTTTAAATATGAAAGCGTATAAATTTTCCCCACAGTAGATTATTCTCCCAAAATGATAAATCTGTAAATGAGCTTAACATGAGAGTTTGAACATTGATTTCAGGTTAAAAAAATTTAACAAAGTTGGGTATAACTGTTCCATAGTCAGTGTTGCATTCATCCTCCAGCTTGCAATAGTGTTTTACAGATAAATATTTCCTCCTTTCATAAGAAAAATGGAAAGCAAATTAAAGAAAATACTTTCATGTGTTATCTATGATGATGTGTTCACTGTGGCTCACAGGGACACATTTGCATTGCGTGATTAGGTGGTCGACATATTTCTCCAACATCCTTGTGTCAGACCGCACATTTACAAAGTCTTTGCAGGCCTTGATGAATATTGAGCACTCGATCTCTTTTTGCCTTCCAATTAATGAATAGATGTTGGTAATTATTTGACCAATGCCTCTCTCTCATGACATGTCCCATATCCATCACTAAGTTAAAAATAAATTAAAATCAATACATCTGGCAGACTCCGAGCGCAGTGTCAGTGCTTTCTATGAAGGGCCCCCTGAATAACAACTATTGATCCCCCGCCCTGAGGAATATTCTTTTTTTTTATCACCTCCCCTGCTCAAAATACACATGCATGTACATAAGTACAAACACGTGATAAGTGTTTCTTTTCCCACTTTCCTCTAAGTTACACTTAACCGACAGAAGCTCCTTCTGTTTCAGCCAATCGCTCCTTCGAATGCAAAAAAGACTGGAAATTTGAAAACAAAAACAGCTGTTTCAGATAAAAGCCGGCTCTGGTATGATTTATATTTTAAGAAAGATCCCGCTGTCCTCTCCCTTCCCCTCCGTCGCCCGTGTGGTAGCCGGGCCTTTGTGTAAACAGCTCCTTGAAAAACAAATGGCTCCCTAAATCGTTGTAAAGAGCTGCAGCAGCTCGATGCGAGCGGAGGCCCGGGGAGAGAGGGGACTGCAGATAACGTGTGTCAGCAAACATTGACTGGGCTTTATCACAATGAGGTTTCTGTGTTGGAGAAGCTAAGAGGTTGGCCGGCAAATCGTCCTCCACAGAGAACACACATTCCTGCAGGTCAGGGCTCAGGGTTATGTGTGTGTTTGTGTGTAGAAGTGTGCAGAAGGACTTTGGGTGTGTTTACACTATGACTCTGAGAAAAAAAAAAAAGCTGCAATTTTTTTTTTGCCTTTTTTATCCCTCCCCCTCCTTGCTCTGTGCTTCACTCCTCACACCGTCACCTGACTCTGTTTGCTGTGACCTGTGATAAGCTAGACGGAAAAGTGGTGTTTGCAGTTATAACCGTGATGACCATTTGTTTACCCTTATCTAAACCGTGTGATAAATCACGGAGGAAAAGCAACATCTGGCATGGAAGGAGTCGAAGAGGAGAGAAGAACTGCTATTCTTTTTCTTTCTTTCTTTTTTTTTGTCTTCTAACAGAGGGGTCACACTCAGCCGCCTAGGAGTGGGTGAGAGTTTACTGCTCAGGAACAAAACAGGGAATTAAGTTTCACACAAGCATGAAGGGGTGTGCTTTCCTAACAAATGACATCTGAGAAGTGAGGCTCACTAAACGCACTCGTGGTGATTCTGCTTCAGCTATGAGGTCTGCCTGGAGGCGTCTTTTCAGCTCATTTCATGACTTGGGAGTTGTTGTTTTTTTGCCGCTTATGTTGCTTTAAGTGTTTTCTCCTCTGTTCTTGTAGGGCACTGGGTCTGTCTGCTCTGCTTCATACCTCAGTGCAATTACACCACGCATGTCTGCCCTGCTGGTCCATCGGCTCCCCTAACCTGCAGTGACGAAACTAATCCAACAGATGTCACCCTTTCCAGATGATTTCCTCCAAAACTTGATTTGAATAAGCTGTGAGGCCTGTCTATTCAAATCCACAGCCCTTATAGTTTGGACTGAGACACAATTAGCAATGCAAAAGACACACTGATCCAAGATTTACTTTGATATACATCATGTATAGTGATCCCCCAAGGGAAAGTCTTTTTAGGTCATCCCTCTGGGGAGGTCAAAGCGAGGGGCCTGAATCAGCAAAGCCCCCAGAGGTAGTAGGGCTTTTGCTGTATTGTTCTGTGACACATCATCAAAGGTCTTGACTTTAGTATGAGGGGGGGGGAAAAAGACAGTTACAGTGGTGAAAATGTGCTGCATTTTTTCCTGATTTGGTCAACACTGTCTCGCCCATAAACATTGTTCTTCCCTCTTTACATTGCATAATGCCAAGAGCTTAATCCTGTTTAGCTGCCAGGCCTGTGATAACTCCTGGGAATCACTGCTGTCGTTATCGTATTTATCCAGCGATGACAGATTAGTGGGCGTTAAATGCACTTCACATACTGTTGACATTTCCCGTTTCGGTGCGACGTGTTTTAGGGAAAGAAGGTTTCAGATGGAGCACGTTGTTTTTTTTTTTTTTTGTGTTGTCATAAGAAAATGAATAAAAATCCAATCACTTTGCTGGTTGCGCTCTGGAATAATATATTTCTTGGCTGTAAGTTTGACAGCAATGCACACGTAAAGCTGTGAGAACAATAGTTTCACTGTGTTACCATACGCTTTGACAAATTTGAGAGCACATATAGTTGTTGCTGTTGGTTAAGACTGCTGAGGATTAAAACGCTTCCAGCATTGATTTTTGGAATGTTTGCTGCTTAATATATGCAAAAGAGCATTCGGGATAATGCTCGTGAGCACAAAAATGCACACTTTGAGCAGCTGAGAGTGCAGGATGAGTCCGTCCCTTCCAGGCAAAGGCTTCGCTGAGACTTTAAGAGGCATACAGGAAAGGCACAAGGTGGAGACCCCTTCAGATCTGGCTGCTATTAACAGCCTTGTGATCTGCTCATGTTTACCTACTCTCACAACACTGGTACTCGGGGCTGTGCAGAACATGGGACGCGGGGCCCGGCCTCTTTGAAGTGAAGTTGATCCCTCAGACTACACTCTTGGTAATTGCGTCGTCTTTCTTCTTTTTCTCTCATGCTCTCGCCTCTTTGACCCCCTCTTCTCCCTTATTATTTTTTTTCCATTTTCTTCTTCACCAGATGAGATTTGAAGGATGCAGATGGGGAGCTTTTTGTGGGACTCTATGCATCTTCACTTCTGCTCTGATCTGAGAGATGAAAAATAATGAGAATCTAAGAAAAGCCAACATGCATAAAAGAAAATGTATACAAGCTTTTCCTTTCTTATTTCCCCCCCTGAAACTCTGCCCTGTATTTCACTCTTACAGGTTACGATTATCATAATTGAAAAGTGGAGGCAAAACAACATGAATAGACGGAGTGTAAAATGTTCATGTTAAGCACCAGATGACAGCGACTGATATTTGTTTATGCGCTGTCGATGAAGTAGCCGTAATGACACTTGATTTGGATTAGTTTCTTTTTTTTCAGCTTTTTTTTTTTTTATTCTCTGTCCCTGATGTGTTCAGTGGTGTGCAGCGTTGAACACCTGTGTGTTGTTGTAATTACTTTGATTATACCTACTATGGGATATTACAGCAGTCTGAAGAGAGGGTCCAATTTAACCTGCAGTGAATTTCAATTTCTGCTGTAAGAAAAAAAAACAAAAAAGAAGAGAAAATTTGCTTTCTGGAATATTTGTTCAGCAGAGGGACGTTGTTACTTGCTGTGATTTTGTGCATCAGGGATGCATATTGAACTGTCGAGTTCAAAGTTCCTACTTTTTGGATCAGCTTGGCGTGATGGGTACTGGTCTGCATCCAGACATGTGACAGTCCAGGGGGGCCTCTTTGGGGAAGTTTGCTCTCCGGAAAGACACCAGGTGCCTGATTCGCAACAAATGCTCACAAACACAAACGCTAACACACCAAAGGGACCCTGTGAGTGCGGGTATTACTCTCTTCGGGTAAGTGAAGGGTGAGGATGGCAGGTAGTGAACTGTATTGAAGTAGAACATGCAGTCATGGGCATCTCCTGCTTTATGATGCTAGTCAGAAAACTGACAAGCCAAAGCTGCTTTTTATTCTGCAGCTATGATGCAAATGGAGCTCCCTCCTGCCTCTTGTTCAATCACCCCAAACCCACTAACTATGCAGGCAGTGGTTTGGTTTGTCTCTAATCCTCTTCTCTTTTTTGGTCTTTCTTTTCAAGCTTTTTTCTTTCTTTTCCTGTAGCGCTCAGATTTACCTTTCTGTCCAGACAGCAGAAGCCTTATACTTTACAACTATATGGGGAGAAGTATTTTCTCCTGAAGGGAAAACTGACATGCAATTACATTGTTCTGGCTGCTCCAAACATCCTTCAAAAATATATATAATCTAACTTGTTTTTGACTTGTACCAGTTTATGATCTTTAGATGACACCTCAGTGTCTGGGCTGGGTGTTTCCCTTTGTGTCTCCTTATTGCTGATTTGCTCAACCAGCAGTGAAAAGTTTGTCATTCTGCTACACCAAGTGAGTGCGTTTCCAGCGCCATTTGGATTTAAAGGAGCTCTGAAGCGCTTCTGTTTCTGGTTTTCGCATTGTGTTTTTGTCTTGGGGCGAACGCACCTGTGATTGGTCGAGGTAAATTGCAGACAAATAAATTGAACACGTAAAACGCAGAAAATTACAGATGACAGCACTTTGGGATGTCTGGAAGCAGTTTCTACAGTGCGCACGGAGCTGCGGCTTGCCTGTCACACTATAGCCAGCTCTCTACCATCAGAGTGGTAAAGTGGGACAGATGTTCAGGGTTAGAGAGGCCCCTCTGGGATATTGAGAATGATGGCTTGGCAAAGAGTGAAGGACAACAAAAGGAGGAGATAGAGGAGGCCAGGGATCTCTTTTCAGTTCACCTGACCCCATCCTGCCCTGGAACCTGTTCAGCTTCATCTGAAATGAAGGGAATGTGCCCTTGGTCATGCCCAACATTAATTTACATTTGCATGTAGGATTCCCAAGAAGCCCTGTTCAAATGAAGAGAGACGGTCCTTCCAAAAAGCTGGTAAGACCACGGAGGCGTGTGGGTTTCAAACATAAAAGAGACTCTTGCCTAGAATAACATGCCCCTGGAAAGACGGAAAGCTTCAAAGTGAGATATACACACACACACACACACACACACACAAGAAAAAGAACATAAAAGTGCATTCTGAAGTGTCCAGTTATCAATTCCCGATTCATTGAAGGCTTGGATCGATATCTGTCCTTCTGAATTTCACAAGATGTCTTTGAAGTGAGAAGCACAATTATAGTACACGTATAACACTGTTTCTTTTCCAAAAGTGATGCTCCGCCAACTTTTCAAACTTCACAGCTTTTTATATTCCAACCAGCCCTCCAAACATGAAAAAAAAGCAACATCAACAACTTTAGATATTTTAGCACAAGCTTGAGTGTCAAATGTTTCCTAGTAATAGAAATGGATGCTAGATTTTTACAGCGTTCTGTCTTTGGAGCAAAGTTGCTGTTTTGTGCAGATTGATGTTCAAGTTATCGCTGCATACGGCATAATTGTAGGCTGCAGCTGACAGAGCGTGGCAGACCTTCCTCTGGTTTTACATTTCACAAGAGTTTACATACGCTATGTTTCGTCAAGTGGAAAATTGTTTTCTGCGTGATGCCAACAGGTGGACTCATCAGAGAGTCAACATAATGATGGCAATCATTCCTCTCTTCAATTAGAAATATTGATCATTTACATATTATCCCAAACCAGAAAGTTTTTATTTTTATTTTCTTTCTCTGTTTCTAAAAACAATTATTGTACTGGTCCTTCGTGGTTTATGTTCAAGCCCAGAATGTTAAAAAGAGTGCTGCTTTTGGTTTATTCCGTGTTTTGACGAGTGTTTAAAATGATTTTTACCCCCAAAATAGTGCCGGTTACAACCATCACCAGAGAGTTGAAGTCTAAATATTTATGACTTGTAGGCTTCAGAAAACACCAAGTGCTGAAACTAAAATACTTTAGTTTTTTTTTAGCGTATATCACCTAAAATGTTTCTTTGAAACAGCACTGGCTATCATTCATTTCCAAAGTTCTGACAGCTTTTGCCTTGTCTAATCTTTATGCCCTAAAGCAGAGAAAACTTGCAGACTTGTAGCAAGCAGGCTACATTTTGGTTCCTTTGTCGTTCACACAGGAGTCATACTTGTCGCACCCTGACACCAGACTCCCTATGTCTTGCATGTGTGCATTGTGCACCGAGTAGAAAGCGCATCACTCTGGTCATTGTTCAGCTGTATTGCTCGTATCAAAGTAAGAGGTGCAGGTGAGGCTGGATACGATTGGGAAGGGCTTTTCTCTCATGGCTGTAGCAGCAGATCAGACATGAGAGTGTTGCTGCTTTATCTCCAAGCTCTGGTTGAACGAAAATCATTTATGAAATCAAGCATTTCTAATACACACCATTGCAACTTAGTGGGGTGAACTCTTCCTTGAACTGGTAAATTAAATGTATGAATCATATCACTGTATCCCTCTTTTAGAAGCTCTTTAAGTTGGAAGAAAGCAACCAAATGCAATCTAATGTAAGACAACGTGAGCTCTATTGAAGTCCCCAGTTTGTATAAATCACTCTTATTTGGAGCAAGTAGAAGGTAAATTTCCTAAACCAGAGGAAAAAACTCATTTCAGGCCCTCCTAATGTAAGATGTGCTATTGTTTCTCTGTGTTAGCTGGGCAGGATTTAAAAAAAAAAAAAAAAAACAATAGTTGTTATAAATGGCTGCTTGTCGAAACAGAGGACCATCACAGTTATCAATCATATATAATGCGTATTCATCTTAATCGCCTTCATTTATTTGAGTGGAAACCGCTTTATGAAGTTAACAGAAAGATACTCATATATTTCTGTATATTTTAATCAAAACTTACTTTTACCGCAATGTTTGATACATTTTGCTCAGCAGTGATGTACTGTGTACTCTATTACAGGGGTGTCCAATCCTGGTCCTCAAGGGCCATCATCCTGCATGTTTTCCTTGTTCCTCTGCTCCAACACACCTGATTTGAATCAATGGGTGATTAACAGCCTTCTGCAGAACATGAAGACGTAATTTAACCACTGAATCAGGTGTGTTGGAGCAGGGAAACAAGTAACACATGCAGGATAGTAGCCCTCGAGGACCAGGATTGGCCACCCCTGTTCTATTACATGTGCTGCAGAACCTTGAAGACAATATTTGAAGAGTCTTTTTTTTGGATTGGTTTCACACTTTTTACTGCTTCATTCAATCAGTGTTAAATGCAAACCATATTAGTAACCTAATAGCATACATCAACAGGTTGGTGGATACAAGTAAGCTTGACATATGGAGTAAGGTTGTATGGATTTTTATGCACAAGTAAATGTAAGGAAACAAAGTCGAGCGATGTTGTAGTCTGAACTGCAGAGCTTCCAGTTGACATGTGCATTTCAGCCATTTGTTGGCCAAGGCTAAAGGCTGGTTTGGAGCATTTTAAACCACTGCACTCTCCCTTTTTCTTTCTTCTACCTCGTCTGTCACTTAAACCATCTCTGGTCTTCCAGCCTGTCAGGATACATGTTCAGATGATGGAAGGGCTGAATTTAGGGGAGACCCCCTCAGGTAAAAAGCTGGGTTTATTGTGGTTGAGACAGCTTGCTAAAACTGTCCGCATTATGATCCCGCTTGAGAAAAGGAGGCAGTCCAGCTGAAATGAAACTATCCCTCTGAACTTCCTGCTATATGACAATTTTCTTGTCCCCTAACCTACTCTCCAGCCCATGTACGTAAAACCTTTCCAGGCAGAAATGAATTCTGTCACTGTGTTAAAACATTAGAATTTTAGTGAAGCTGGTTTTGCCAAAAACAGTCTCTTTTACATTGTCATGGTGGAGACAACCACTATTTTCTTGCTTTCAATAAAGTATAAGTTAATGTCCAAACAGGACTGCTTCATAGCATTACACAATTATCGCTGTAGTTTGAGGGTTGATGAGTGTAAATGAATGCCAACTCGCTCTTCTCATGAATCCGGTTTAATACTTGTTTTTGATGAACTGGTGCACCATGCTCTTCATGACACTCAAAGCTGTTGAGTTGATGTCAGTTAATCATCAACAGCCTCCAGTCAGATCATTATTTTCAGGTTTGAAATTGAACGAACATTGTTTTCTATTCCAGTTTCCTATACCATCGAGTCGGGAGACAAATCGGTGCTTGCATGGAAGCAAAAGATTTTTTTGCGGAATCAGATCTAAGCAGCTTTTGTGTTATAGATTGGCGAAAATCAAGTAAAACTATTGCAGTTGCTCTTTATTTCAGGAGGTAAATAGATTTATGCATGTTCTTTCAAACATACAGAAATCCATTGTACATAAAGGGAGACTTCACAATATATTTCTTGTGCCACTCCAGCATACTTGGAACCTAGTGTCGCTAAAAAAACTAAAACATTATCTGACACATCGTGTTAAATAAGTTCATCACTTGAGGAAAAATGAATTGATGAAATGTACCTTGAGTGTCTTGGACAAATATGTTCATAAGTCACTTATGTAGATAAGCTGAGTGGCAAATCTTACTGCTGTTAATATGCCTCAGAGAAGGAGGGAATGCAGTACAGATATGATGTAGCCTTTTGCTCTGCCTCATTAATCTTAATAAAACAAATGACCTCTGGATAACTTATTTCTGCCCTGAACCATTAAGCTGCATGACCAAGACTTCCCATATTAGGCCGGCTCTGTAAAATAGTTTGGTAAATGATATAAGGCACAGTACACTCATGGGCTCTTTCACTTCTTCTTGTGTTGCAATGGCTGCCGTATTTAAATTTGTCATAAAATCTATTAGTATTTTTCAGTTGCTCGTACGTATGAAGCCAGGTCCATCAAAACCTGTTTCTATTTTTCTTCGTTTACCCTTCAGAATGAAAAACTTACAGCTATTTTTCCAGCAAGGTTTCCAGATTATTAAAGATAGTGACCATCCAAGCACCAATCAGTGCCAACAAACATTGCAGCCATTTCTCGCCTGTGTAAAAAGCTCTGTTCTCCCCTTTGGCCCTTTAAACTATTGCAGTAGTGCACTGTGCACCTCACGATATACAGTGATTTGTCTCTGATTAAAATTTCTGCTGAGCTTTGAAGCCCATACTGGTGTTCTGTGCTGAAGTGGTCTTCCTCGGTAAAAATTGAAAGCCTTTTCATCTCAGAGGGCTATAAGGGTCAAAGGAACACCAAATAACCCTCCCTGTTGTGTTTCTTTTTTTTCCCCCTCCGAAGCTTGTAACAAACTGTGCCTTTGTCAGATGCAGCCTCTGTCAGGCTACAGGGCTGAAGGGACTGCCCTCAGGTTCAGGCTTTGGAGACCCTGTCGTCTTCAAAATGGGGTCTGCTTTATTTCACCCCCTGACCTAAGGCCCAAAAAAAGAGCCACGCAGGAAAAACAGAGAGATATATGATACATCAAGGCCTAGTGAAAGTCCGTGGCTGGGAAATGAGGGAGCAGGAAACTGCAGAGTGAGCAAAAAAAAAAGAAAAAAGAAAAAAAAAGAAGCGGCTTATTGGGATTGTTTTTACCGTCACCATTTCTGTTTGGGGGGGTGAATCATGGTTGCTTTATTGTGAGAGAGAAGCCTTGAAGTTGAGTTCTCAGATAATTATTTCATTGCAACAGTATTGATGCAATTTAAATAGCTGATATTAAAACAAGATTGTCTGTCTCAAGCTTTGCATGTAATTGGCACCTACAAATAACAAATAAATGGAGAACACTGAAGTTCATTAAACCGTCTGTGCAGCTGAGTGGTATCCAATTTTATCTAAAAGTAATTATAAAGATAACAAAGAGCAACATTTAAATACAAATAATATCTGCGAGACTTCTTTGCATCTGAATTGAGATTGACAAAACCATTTGTTGTACGATTTTCTATTTCTAGCAGAAATTGGGGTCCCCTGACAAATTTCCAAGTTCGGCCCATCTGCTTTAAATGAATGAAACTGATTGACTTGGAGATGCTCCCGCGTAGCCAATCAATCTGAAGAGGGACAACCCAGGGGGCATCCGTGGGGATGCGGAGAGGAAGGGCCTCCTATTGTTTTGGGCCTGATGTCAGCCAGTCCTTGACCTTGGGGCAGTCCATGCCTGAGTGGGAATACTGGGACAAGAACTCAGATGCTCAATATAGGAAACCAAGCTTTAAGCTGAGGGGTCATCGGGTCAGCGTCAATGCTCACGAGTATAAACGGGTGACCTTAGGAAAACGGTAGAAGCGGACATATAGATGGAGAGAGGACACAGAAAACTAAGAAAATAGGTGTAGGTGGGGTGAGTGTCAGAGAGAAAGCTAGAAAGCCCTCAGAGAATAGAGTCCGAGACCTGTTTCTCCAAGATAACAGAGATTGGCCTATGAAAATGCATCCATCACAAGGCCACTAAGCCGAAGCCTTCTTTTGTGTATCCATGCAGCTAAGAGCTGAGAGGGGAGGAGGGTGTGGGGGCAATCTGTGGAGATGGAAACGGGTTAGAGGAGGGGCTGACGGGGCTAAAGGAGGGGAGGGCCAGTCTGGCGTGGACAATTGAAGAGGGAATGCTCCATTGCTTATTCAACATGGAGCAGCTCTCTGAGAAGATAGCAGCCCACCAATGTTTTGAGCGGTGGTTTGATGGAGGGGGAGTTGGAAGAGCTGCATATATCTCATTTTTTGATTTTTGGGTGAAGGAAAATGTGACAAAGTAACGTGAAACACTCGAAAAGGTTACATACTTCTGCTTTTGTAAAATAATGATAATAAAAACTCATTTTACTTTTATTTGATGTCTTGCTAATCCTAAAGCATTTTATTTTTTAACATCAGATACAATAACATTTGAGGGACACGCTTTCCACAGCTTAGTTTTGTGTTTAAGGTGGACTGTTTGAGACGTTTACTGGGGTTTCTAAAGCAGAATATGATGCATTTCCATCCTCATCCCTGACAGGGTTGTCTGCTTTATCTGTACTTACATTTTCCTCCCATCACCTCCTGCTCTGTCTAGAATTTCTTGGAAAACAATCTCCCCTGCCCTCCATGTCACTGCGTGTTTCTCCTCTTAATGTGAAGAGCAGGTTGACATAGATGAGCAACAGAGGAGAGATAAGTGAGTTTGGGGTGACGAGCTCTGTGCTGGCGCTGATGACTTCTGTTCTGCATTGGAAGTGGCACATTGATGCATTCAAATTAATGTGTCTGCCTTCAACTTTTCACTTTTTTCTATCTCTGTTCCCTCTTTACCCTCAGGCTTTTTAATTTTCATTGGTGCTCCTCGTGGTTTCAGTCCATCCTGGAGACAGATGTACCATAGGCACTTTAAAGCGCTGCAACATATACATTATTCATATCACTCCACAAAAGGTGCTCATTAAACTTTACATGGCCAATGGAGTGGAAGCCATAGATTGAAAGTGTTGTCCATATCACAAATGTCACAGTGGATTGACAGAGTCTTGGACTGGATTTGATTTTGAAAATGGCTTTGATTTAACTTCAGGGGCTTTTAACATGCAGCTTTTCCCAACCTTTCTCTTCAGCTCTGTCAATCCTTTCAAGGACCTGTACTTCAAAAAGATTAAGCATACAATATTATACAGTACATACCAATATTTTGCTCATGTAACACCATCTGCACCACCGCGTTGTAGATTTAAAATGGACTAAAAGATGTGATATGGGTATAAAATTTTAAGATAATCCAAGATGTTTGACAAAAAGATTTATTAACATTTTGTGTATTTCTCCCATTTCCATTTTCAAAAACCCCTAAAAGTTGAATAATCCCTCACAGTGATATTAATGCTGAGTTTCCTTTAACTGTCCTTCGCAGCAGCTGTTTCCAAAAAAAATAGTCTGTTGGGATATTTGCCATTTCTTTGTACAAAGAAGAATTTTTAATGTATTTATTCATTTTGTAGGTATCTATTTGTAGTGACACTATGAGGTGTAGAGCTTCACGTATTAGAATTTATCCTGCTGCTCCTGAAAGTCCAAACTCTGCTGGGTTCAGCCAAGAGGCAGTGGAGGTTTTCTGCAGTAATTAATCCGACCAGTTTTATGTGATCCTTGTTATGAATTTTCTGATTGTTTTGTTCACTGGTCACTTTATCCAAAACTAAAATAATTACTTCTGAGCCCAGAGGGACTCCATTACAGTGTTATGGCAGCAAATTTCCCAATTTAAACACTTGGAACCACTTAATTGAGTTGTTTTTTTCTTTTACATGAAACAAATACCTCAACATGTACATGAAATAAGAATTTTAATGTTAAATCTATAAAAAAAAATGTAACTTGGGATCAAATTCTGCAGTGTTTTGTGCAATCTTTCACAAGTGTCACACATCCTGTATATAAAAATCACATTTTGAAGCGTATCTAATAACTAATGCTGCAATGATGGATGATATTACAGACATTTTTCCTCTAAAGAACAGTGGAACAGAAAGTAGTAAACCACAGGTATCTCGATTATTACAGTTTAGTGCTGTACTTAATTGAAAGTTACATTTTCTAATTGCATTCAGTCAATTGCTTTCCCCTAAATTTACCAGAATTAAATTTAATTGTTTTTTTTATTAATTAATTTCACAGGACCATAACATCATGCAAACCTCTCTGAATGTTATGTTTCATTCTGTGATAACCAGCATCCCTCATTTTACCTTACTTTTTCTTTTCTATACTAAATGATAAATTTCCACACACTTAAAAAACCTAATTTTTCACCTCAGTCAAGTTCTGCAAAGTGCTTTGCAATGTTTCTCAATCCCTTATTCTCACACATACCCCCTCCCAGTGCTTTATATGATATGTTTTACATTTTATTTAGGCCCATCAAGGGAAGTAGGGAGTTAAGTGTCTTGCTCAAGGATACTTTGGCACGCTGCATGCGCTGGGGATTGAACACCCAATCCTCTGATTAAAATTGCATCCTCCCTACCACTGGAACAAAAGCCGCTCCTTACTTTTACTTCTTCTTTTTAGGTAATTTTCTTTTAGTCATTTTAATAAAAATTGGTCATTGATTTCATTTACCCAAAGCCTCTTTTTCCAGAACTGGGAAGGTGTGTTTAAAATCTCTTCCAGCAAAGTTTAGCATCAATTTTACAAGACCCTTAAAGGAAAAGAATCACGAACATTTACCATATTTTTCGTGTTTAATCCCAAATAAAACTCTTGTGAACACGTGATCACACGGACATGTTAAAAATGTTTTGAATCTATCCTCTCTTTGCATCACATCTGTTTAAACCCAATTGAGACTTTTCAACAGTTAACATTTATTCATGTAAAAAAAAAAAACAATCACAAAAAGATGCCAGACTTTCTGATAACTACGCTTACCTATCAGATGGCTGTAATTTTAAAATTTACACTATTTTTTTTTGTTGCAGCCATTGAAGTAGAGCTGAAACTCCTCAGTCTTCATCTTTATTTGAGGCAAAATTGCAAGGAAATCAAAGCAAAAATGTCTCTGTTCACCTGCTTATGGACCTGTCTGTATGCATTCATGCATAAACCCCATAATGTAATTCAACATCAGCTGCATCTTGAAATCTGCCTAAATCCCAGCAGGGTTTCTCACAATACAAACAAGCTGCCACGGAGAGCGCTTTGGGCAAGTCATACTTTACTTCTCCTTGGCCTCTGTCTCAACAGAACATCCATCCCTCAGTAATACAACACTTAACCCTTCTGTACTGTCCATAAAAGGCTTTCATGCCAGGTACAGTCAGCTGGTGGGACCAACAAAAGCTCTGTGTGGAGTTGAGAAAAACATCCTCATAGGGAAATGAGCTGTCATTACAGTAGCAGCGCTCAGGCACTTTTCTGTATACGCTCATCTCCTATGCTTTGCTACCCCCAAGGTCTCTCTTCCACTCATAAATACATAATTACGCCCACCGCCCAGCATGATGATTTCTGTTTTCATCAGCTGTCAGAAATGACCTGAATTACCCATCACTGTTTGACCCAAATACAGCCGTTGGATATGTTAATCACAGCTTACATAACCCGCTTTTTCCACTGACTCGAACTGTGTGGAACCAGTTTAAATAGCACCTGTCACCAACACAACAAACTAAAGAAAAGAAGAAGGAAAAATGAATTGGAGAAAGGTATTTTGCGTCCATAAATTAATCTCCACTTTGACGTTTCTCCGCGGTGGGCGTGCTTTTTAATGTTGAACATGACAGAGAAGACAAATAAAAACAGAAAGGGCTGAAGTCCCTGAAAGCTATGACCTGAACACAATCAATATGCAGAAAAAAAAGAGCTGAAAACAAGTTAATACCACGTTGTCTGTTCTCTTTTACATTTCTGTCTTTTTGAAAATATTTTGACAATAGTAATTAAATATGTATTTATGCAAATGCTGTCAAAGTGATTTTAAAGAATGCAAACTGCTCTGTTTTCGCACTTTTCTCTTTCAACGGGATGTCTCTTCATCGCTGCCTCTTACAGGATGCAGTGAACTGAAATGACCCTCCTGAGCATCTGAAATCTCACATCTTCAGCCTTCTGATGTTTTATGTTCTGTCCAACATCCAACCCTAACCTTCAAATGCTTTCAATTTAACTGTGTTTTTGACATTTTAGAGTTTGAACCGAATAGCTGAGTAAAAAAAAAACAAACGACTATTCAACCTGTAAAACAAAACGGATAAAAAGAAATAAATTGCTCTGTACATAGAACTCCTCTTTACTCAAGCAATTAGAATTTGCATCATATTATGACCAAATTATTTCAAGTCCACATAAATTCATAGCTGGCGGTTATTTAAATAGGGGGAAAGTTATTTGCATAGTGTTACTAACTAATCACTTTGTAAAAATACCAATTATTCACGAACATTACATTATCTGGCTCATATATCTCATGTATGCGGCTATAATTAGACATAAAATTTTATTATCTGATCAGAAGAAATAAACAAGTAAGCGCAAAGTATCCAAGCAACAAGTTGTACAAAAAGGCTTTTTTTCAGTAGTGTTACCTCATTAGCAGTAATTCTAACAGATTTTGTCGTGTGTTATTGTGTGAGCCGACGTATCCCGAAGCTAAAGTCCTTCCCCCAGCCTGTTTCCACATACCACTGGTTATATTTTGCGCCTGCCATCTTTTCTTTGCATAAACAGCGCCTGCAGTCAGAGTCTGCTCTGATCAAAGGGACAAATCTATCCAGGAGCAATCAGGTTGCCGTGCTAGCCTCGGCTGCTGACAACTCCGGGCTCTTTGATCAGAAATACATCATCTTCAGGAGGCTGCCTGCCTGGGTGCCTTTGTCTGAGGCCAGGAAATAGGGGAAGTGATAGCTCCCTTTTGGTGCTCTTCTTCGCTGCTTCGCCTTTTGGCAGGCAAGATGAAAGCTACCCCAGTTATAAGGGAAAATACCCCCAATGAACTGAGCAGAGCCCCCCCATATCATCTCTAAATCTCTATACTCTGTCTATGCATAATGGTACAAAAAGATATTGTCAATTTCTCTTTTCTCTCACCCTGTCTTTCTTGGTGAAATGAGACTTTGGCTGAGATGGTGTGCCAGTGCAATTGAGGTCACCCCCAAAAGCATCCATCTCCCTCCTCCCAATTCAGTAACTGCAGTTCTAATAACATGGTCTTCTCAGCAAGGAAAAAGAAAAGTGAATGTCTGCGCCTCAAAGCACACCTCCTTCGCCCCACCTCCCCTGCTTTCAGACCCTTGACTGTGAGCTAAAGCGATTTTTTTTTTTCTTCTTCTTCTTTTTTCCGCCAGCTTGAAAAGCTGGAACAGGAGATGCTGAGTGATGGACAGGTGTGCAGGCATTGTGCTGTTCTGCTCTGCACTGAAGGAGATCATTGATTTGCATTACGGTCTTTCAGAGAAAAAACACAACCCTTCACACACAAATACGCACGCCCCTCATTCACTTCCAACTGTTCGACCCGTATGACTGCACCACCTCCCACACGGCACCAGCCCACTCCTAATCAAGGAGTGAGCGTTTATCTCACTTCCTGCCTTTTATAGGGGTGGAGTGTTATCTCCGGCTTGTAGTACCTGCTCACCTGAGCTGACCTGAGAGGGAAGGCTATCACGCCTCTGCACAAGGTTTACAAGCCTGCTCAAACAATTTCCAAACCATACTTTTACCTCACAGGAAATATATATATATATATATATATATATATATATCTGTTAAAATGCTTAGCTCATAGGCTAAAGCTAATTCAAGCAACTTCATGTAGAATATACAATATAATCCGTTTTTCTATTTTTTTCTGTTGAGGTGCACAAAAGAAGGCAATAAAACTTGGAGGTGCCTGTGCTGCTTATAGGTGTAATCCCTGCATCAACAGCCTCAGAAGCATATCAGGTGTCTGTAAGCTCATCCACCTGTCAGTGAGCTTTCCCAGCAATTACACATCTGTCAAGTGTCACCTATCCCGGCTCTCTCTGACAAGGGTTATGTCAAGCAGTCAGCCATTACGGCAGCCCAAATGGGGTCTGCATTGTTTAGAGCCAGCAGGAAGTGGCTGAGGCATGGAAGACTGAGCAGGGTCTCCACAATGTGACTGGAAAGCCAAGTTAATGTTTAGGGTTCTGAGATGGAGGAGGGCCTCCATCCAAATCTCTTTCCACGTGTAGCCTCACATTTCTCAGAGCTGGAACAGCACCGCTGTGGTTTTGTGTTTTTTACACCGAGCCTTGAGACTCATCTACTGCTTGAATCTTTGCCCAGGGCAACAGCTTTTATATGCATGAGCTCAACTTGACCTGTCTTTGGGCTGTGAAAACAGTTATGAAGAAGAAAAAAATCAGGCAGAATACTAAATGCAATATTGGTTTTAGGATTTCCATGTGAATTAATAATACTTTGTGTTGGTTTTAAAAATATACAACAGGTATTTTTGAAGTTTTTCCCCCCCTTTGTAGTTAACTTTAAAAAAGAGTATGAAAATGGTTCCTAATAAAACAATTTTATTTGCTTTTAGTTGTGAAAACGTTGACTTTGACGCAATATTTTGTTCATTAAGTAGATAATGGCAACTTATAACAATCTGAACCTGCCTCCATTGCTACCATGTTATTTTTGGTTTGTTTTAGCTAAAAAATGTTGTCAAATGATTAATTCTGATTCAGAAGATGGAAAGAGAGACTAAAAGAAATTGCCCAACAAAGTTAAGAAAGACTTGGTTGATTCATTTGGCTGCTATAGTTTTTGTGATTTATTGATGTTTCTGCGCCAAATAGCTCTCTGTCTGCTTAATCTTTGCTGTTTCTTTAAGAAATCTAAACAAATTAATGCCTGAGTTTGTAATGAATCTTATTGTACACCCATTTACAGAACAACTTTTCAGCATTTTGATTTGTTTTTCTTCTGATAAATTCTCTGTATGTTTTATGCTCTGCTTCAGTACAACATTGGGGTCTTTTGCCAACCAATGGGAAACTGAGACAGCGTGTGGGTCTATAGTCTGACACTCACCTATTTTCTGTTCTTTTAAAACCCTCTTTGGGTTGCAAGAGGAGCTGGTGCCTAACTTCTAAAGTGGGGTACACCCTGAACTATTAATCATTTAGAATCTTTACTTAAAACCCATTTATTTTCACTAGTGTGGCTTGAATTGGTTCTACAGAGAAAGGCCTTGACAAACTGGGATTTGTACCTGAGACCATCTTACCGTGAAGCAACAGTGCTGATCACTGATTTAAATTGTTGTTATTATTTTTTATCGTAATGGATATTTAACATTTAACAAAAATGTAAAGAAGTTAACACATTGTATCAGCTGATTTTAAAGGCTTCTCTTTCTGTTTGTGCAGAAAACAAAACACCAATATGCAGATATGCCAGTGTACAAAAAATATCTTGGGTGCTGATCATTACAGGATGATGCACAAACACTCAGAATTCAATGTGATCATCTTTATTTTGTGTCCATAGTTTCAATCAGGCTGTTAATATGACATGTTATTTTAAAAAAACAAGTTTTTTCTAAGTTAAAGTAAAATAAATTATGTTCTATGTTCCTGTTTGCATGCTAGATAAATATCTGGTGTTCTTTAATTTCTCGTAATTTTTAATAGTGATATTGATGGACAGGTTATAAAGACTTTTTAAGGTTTTACTATTTCAGTGTATATTATTGTCCATATGGCTTGTTACAATGGCTGTAAACACCCATCTTGGTTGTGTTCTCAACTGAATTTTTGAATCACAGGTGCTATACTGTGCGTTAAAAGCCTGCAAGTGGAGAACGAACGATTGAATCTGGGTCACTTTAATGCGCTCTACCGTCACACAGCTACATCTCCTCAAGTCTGAGACGCAGGGCACATTGTCAAGTATTAATGAAGAAAATGTCCCTGTAGGGGCGGTGTTTGTCAAAACAGATTACGCACATTCAGTTGGAAAGGTGAGGATTAATCTTTCAAATCTCTTCTGAACGTGTAGGAGGCACCAAAGAGCCCCGTGTGGGGAAAAAAAAGCGCCCCCCTGATGCAGGCGTGAATCAGCTGAGCAGAAGTATTGTGCTGTTATGGTGTACAAACGGCAGGACGTGATGCAAGCGAACACGTGTGTGCGCTTTATTGTAAGTTCGCAAACAAAAAGCCAACAAAAAACTGCTTAGTCAAATCTTCTTATTTCAAACAACCAGACAGACATGCAAGAAAATAAAGCTCCATTCTTGTGCAGCCATCTGTGTTTGTCTTGTGTTTTTCTGGCAACTTTTTGTCAAGCAGCTTTCCAGTGATGGTTGAAGCTTTTCTCCCAAGCGACGGTATTATTTGGAGGCACAAAGCAAAAATAATTCTTGGGCAATTAAACAGCATTGATATTACAGAGAGTCGCTGCTGTGAGAATGGCAATGCAGTCCACGTCGTTGCTCATTTATGGCAGGGATTTGGTGTACCATGGGAAAAGCGCACTGGAGGTGGATCTGCAGAATTCCCCCCTCCCCATCCATCGCTCCTGCCAGTGTCTTGCTGAGATTTAAATAAGCCTAAAGATTACTTGAGGGCCTTTAAATGCAAATTTCGGTCAGTGTATAAAGCATCTCCTGTAAACCACAGCCTTATCATTTGCCTCCCAGATTAGGTTCTGTCTGAGATGGGAAGCTGGCTCCAGGCCTCCCAATAAGCTGCAAGCCAGGGGCCAAGAGAAACAGGGAAAGAAAGATGGATGGACAGGGAAGGAGCTCCAAATATATGTGCCAAGGTCAGCGATGACTGTGCTCACGATAATTAAGAGGCATCAGGAGATGTACATGTGGAGGTTTACTTACTTCATATTATTACTTTGTGTTTTAAGTTGCTTCACACACAATAACAGAACTGTAAGTCACAAAGATCTGAGCGAGAATCGTTGACAGATTACGCTCCAATCTATTAACAATTTTGAAAATGTTACTGCATATGCTTTTTATCTGATGAAATAGCAAACACTTTGTTGTGCAGCTCCAACAACTGGTGCATTGTCTAACACTGTTTTAGGGGGATAACAGATGTTGCTCTGAAAGGTGTATTAGCTGAGAGAAATCCAAGAGTATTTATGGCTTAAAAGATAAAAGGATTCTGGCTTGTGGATGCATTTATATTTGAATAGCACCCACTTCATTACTTAATGATTTGAAAAAGCTGTCAGGAAGCCGAGTGTGAGCCAACAACCCCATGACCCCGCTGAGTCAATGTCTTCAATAAGTAAACAGGCATTGTTTCAGGCAGCTCACATCATGGACCTACAAACCTGGTATGGAATTAGGGAAGATGGATTCCTATCTTCATCACAACAAAAATAAGTATTTTACAAGGTGCAAATCTACAACAGGAATGTTGAAAAAGAAGCATTGGTGTGTTTCAGAGTTTTAGCCAAAGTCCAAAACTCAAACTGATTGTATAGCTTTTTCAGGGCAATAAAACAGTAGCTGCGATCTTTTGAAGTGTGGTTCTGTGGAAAAGTTAAGAAACAAATAATATCTTACCTGTTGTAGATGGCTCTTTGAAAGGCCTAAGTTTGAAGAAATAAAGTTTAATTCTGGGAAGATTGATGAGCTAATGGGTAGTCCGAGTTGGGTCAAAACCAAAGTGGGTTGCAGCTGTCCTAAAACAACTCCAATCTCAGACATTTAATAGTGGTTCATGCAAATGCTATTTTAACATAAAATCCTATATGTCTTTGCAAAAGGAAATAGTAGAAGCAGCAGTTAGCTGTAGCATTTATTTTAAAGCCTTTAAAGCACTTGGATTAATTGGATTATGAATTTACTATGCATAACCCTAGTGGATACATGTTTCTTATTTATATATTTTTGACATAGTATTTCTTGTCATCCACATGGGGATGCTGTAGCACCCTCGGCACCCCCATTTCCCATGGCTTTGGGTAAGATATTAATTATTCCTAACCTTCCCGCAGAAGCTCCACTTCAGACGACCTGAACTATCCCTTTAAGGGAACCGTGCATAAACAAAATGTCTGGAAACTTCAATGAACAAAAACAATGCTGCAAAACATTTGACTGAAATGTATCCATAACAATGTGAGAGACCAGTAAGCTCATACAGAAGATAGTAACGCCTCTATTCAAATAAGTTGAAGATATTGTGACAAAAAATGTAAATCAGTTATTGATTTTTAGAGGAAAATACTGTCTCAAAGTAACAAATCAAGTGTTATTTATCTGAAGTTAGGTTTTTGAGTACCAATATGTACAACTTTAGTATTGAACGAGTATGTGCTTACTTTTTTTATTACCATATCTTTTAGAATTTTCCTGTCGACATGAATATAAACTAACACAAATCTGTCTTGAAGCATTTTTTTTTTACCAGTTAAAACCAGAATTGAAGCTTGAGGCAATTCTATATTGGCTTAAGTTGCAAGCCATAACGGTACTGTAATTGCTTGTTGCCAAGCAGTATGACGCAATGTCGCTCAAGGGTTTTTAGTGCTCCAGTTGTTTGGGAGTGTGCTTTAACTTTTCTAGTGCTTATGTGTCCAGCTGAACTTTTCATACCCGTACTTTCTTAACCTGAGAGCGCAGCTATTAAATCCAGAGGTCGACGAACTGCATTGCTACCCTCCAGTGTTCGTGCGCATGCACGGCACAGCGAGTTATGTCATTCTGTTTTGTATTTTACATCCATTTTTATACATTTGGCTCAGCATGTATACACAGCTGGTGACAGCAAGAACCTACGCTGTCAAAAAGCACCAAATCAGGTCAAGGTGATAGAAGGAAACCACATAGTAAATTGCAGCATCCGCTCTGACTGATGCTGTGGTTTGCTGTGTTCTCTCTGTAAACCCACCCACCTTACACTAACATACGCACCATATACACTCCTTTCATCCTCCGTTTCTCCACCGTGCCCCCCTTGTCATACAGTATCCCCCCTCCAGCCTTCCTACCAGGTGTTCAGAAATTATGTGGATGAGGTCGAGGACATGAGGAACCCATCGGAGGGAGAACAGATGCCACATGCCTGTTGTGCTGTGCTCTGGGAGGAGTGCGCGTGTTCTCTGATGTGACAAGTAACGTGTTGCAGTCGAAAAGGCAATGCGGGACCCTACTCCCAGAAGGAATAATATGGGGGCTGATGTGGGGCGGAGATATGGGGAGGGGTTGGTTGCGCTGGAATCAAATGATAAAAAAAAAAAAGGTTCTTCAATGTGGAGACCTTTTATTATGTGTTGTCCAGTGAGAACTTTGCAAAATGTGGCCACTTGAGAATGGAAAAGAAATGTTTTAAATAAGATTAAAAAAAATGGAAACAGCAAATAAACAGTAAGATGTACATTCAGTTTGAATTATTGGTCTAGAAAAGAATGGATTTAAATCTGTGATACAACCACCCCAGAGTAGAAAGTCATTTACTGCCATTGCAGCTGATAAAATGAGGTATTTTGTCATGGCAGCCTGGATTCATTCTTCATTCATGGGTCATACTGTCCAAGATTGGAAACTAGATTGTTGGGAGATGGAAAGCTTCATAAACAACCCAAACATATGCACACACAAAAGCAGCCTTTAAACTAAACATGGAAGTATAAACCTAAGACATAGAGGGTGTCTTGCTACTAATTAAAAGCATAATTTTGCTTAACTGAAAAATCCAGCTAACAATAGCACCAGCACATTAAACCACTCTTATTCTTTTAATGTACATTCTGTCAAGATATTAGGGATGTTCTTTTTCTGGTGTTTTTAACTTTCATTGTAAAGGGTTATTTTGTTTATGTTATTTTGTTATTTATCAGCTCATCAATCCCCTTAATTCTCCTTGCTCTCCTTTGTTTTGTTCATAGGTTTTTGCTACTCACCTGTTTTGTTTTAACCACTGAAGTCCTGTTAATTCAGTGCCTGCATAATCTTCCACATTCTCGTCACACACTCACCTGTGAATTAACCCTTTAGAAAGGCCACTTACACCTGCAGTGTCTTTCTACCTCAATGAAAAGGATTCACCGCATCCCCTGTGAGGCCTCGATCTTCAATGATGTTGATATTCATTATTCAGCATGGTTCATCAGATTAGTCAGATTAGCATCTGGTGGTCTTGCGTTATATATCGAGCAACTCCAGTGGAGAGTCCTGACAAGGAAGGCATCATAACAGCAGTGATCCCAGATGGTGTGCAGCGAAGGAGAGCAGCACATTTTGATAGATTTGGACGGATTAGGCAAGTTTACCTGCCATATTTCGCCACAAGTGAAAATGATCTATCCTACAGTTAAACCGATGTTTTCTAGATACCAAAGCTTATTTGACTGGCAACAGCTGGAGCGTTCGAAGCCTTTTGCGCTTTGACTTTGAGTTCTGTCCGATAAGAAGCGCAGTCTCTGTCGGATGACTGGCGCACACAGTTGCAGCGAATACATGTGATTTTGTTTATATGTGTTTATTCTCTTAAATTTGAGTGTACTGCCCACGCTGTTTAATCTGAGCTGCTCTTTGAGGGTAGCGTGGTCTTTCGTTTGAAGGTGATGTCACTCTGAGGGCTGCGCATTTCACATGTGTGGACGATTATGCCTCCAGAGAAACCAATGGGCCGAATGGAAAGTGCATTTGAACATATGTTACATAAGTCTACAATCAAGGGTTATGGTAGTGATTCAAACTATGGTAAACATACTGGCAAGAACTAATCAGGGAGTCCTTCATCTTGTCGTGTCGGGAGTTTATTCATCATCCTGCCGCAGTGCTTTAATGTTGAGTTCCAGAGGGGTTGTGTTGAGTTATACCATATAGTTTGTGTTTTTTATGAATGGAAAATGAAAAAGAAGGGGGGAAGAGTTTAAAGATGCTCCTATATTTATGTCTTATAACAAATATCAAAGTCCACAGATTTTCATTTCATGAAAAAAAAAGCAGCTGACTCCATAAAATTCAAAGGTTAAACTTTTTACTTGGTGGAGCAGGTTTCCCTGGATAGTCCAACATTTTAGATTGCCTCATTCTTAATAGATCAGCCATCCGTGCAGAGTGCATCACTTATTCACCTTTTGGTAAAGCTCCCCTTGGTCTCATTTGTTGGATCCCTTCAACTTTAACAGTTGTAAAAAATAATAATAAAAGAAATAAAACAAAATCAGATTGTCCCGAATGTCCCCACAGTTTACGTCTGCTAACTATGAGGCACCATGTTACGTTCTGAAAACAAAGTAGGAGCAGTTGAAAAAAAACCCGTCCCTGCAGGGGCATTGTAAAACAGCCTCACAGGATATTGGAATAATGACTGTTACTTGCAAAACAGGAGTGCCCAACTGGAATGATTTCCTTATGTATTTGTCCTGAGTGGTTATAAAGTCTTCCGAGAACACTCAAAGTTGTCTGTGGTCTGTTAATCCAATATAGAATGGGGCACATGGAAAAGAAACATTACCTCTAACTACTACTGCCAAGCACCCTGAATCTGCTCCGATTTTGGGTCTATCAGTCTGGCGAGTGAGGGCACAGGCAGAGAATTAATGGTCAGGAGATTTATTTGTTTGGTGTAATAAGGACTGTAAAACAGTAAGAGCTCTGTGCAGCCTTGCAGGCCCCCTGCCCCGTGGGTACAATCAAATGCTGCCAGTAAATCAATAGAGCTGGAAGAGGTTTTTATAACCCGAGTTTAACACTAGGCTCTAAGTGCTCCAGGTGGCAGGTCATTTGTTCATTATCCCAACTTATCACAATAAACAAGGGCAACTCTGATTGGACCACTCTGCAACTACGAGAGGAGAAAAAAACAGAAGAAACGGGGAGGGGATGAAGACAAAAACCTCAGGTGGGCAAGGAGGTGCTAATAAGGGAGGCACAGAGTGGGCAGGAGACAGAAGAGGAACAGAAGATTAACCACTGTAATTACATCCAGGAGCACAGAGGCAGACTGGGACAATACAAGCAACAGAAAGCATTAGAGCTCTACAAGCTGTCAGCTTGTACCGATGAGTCCTCTGATTTGAGTGTTATAATCATGCCTCTCTCGGTGACGGCAACAGCTTTGGGCTTTTAGGGTTGTAAATAAACGGTGAACAGGGTTTTTTGACTTCGGAACAATCCTAAACCTGTGTCATTTAAAGAACCCTGCCAGTTAAGAAGTTGTTTAAAACAAATGCACAGGAATTGCTTGAATAATTTTGCTGCCAGTTAAATAAGGTTGATGCTGGTCCTGAAAAGCTGACAGCAAATCTTTGGAGTTTTGGTAGAAGCATTTTATAAACTTGTAAACTACTGAAAAAAAAGATCTTTTTTGATGTGGAAAAATAAAGCATTTAGTCTGCGTTTCATTTGTACTCAAAATTCAGAAATTCCAACTTCTAAATCGAAATATTCAACTGGAATGCCCCAGAAAGTTGAAGATTTCTGGCCAGCCCTGATCTCATAAATCCAATATAGCTATAGCTGCAGGATAAAACATTTCATTTTTACTTCTGTCAGTTTGTACCTTACTAATCCAGTCCAAACATACTGCTGTACAGTCAAACCACCATCAGTGAACATGTCGGCACATTGTTCGAATGCACAGAAATCCATTGTTATTGAATTGTATTGCTAACAGTGTTTTTCCAGGTCGCTGAGCGCAACCATTAGCAAAGGTTACTGGTTTTCCAAATAGCAACTGGAACGCTGTAAAGTCTGGTGTGACGTCATTCCCAGAGCCAAGTTCTGACTTCCGAGGTAAATTTAACGCCACATTAATTCAGTCTGCATGTTGGTTTCATCTGTCTTTACCCAAGGGAACTTACAAATAATTTTAGTACAATTTTGGGACCTCACTTGGGAATTGAACCCCTAACTTATGATAGCCACATGCTTTATCATGCAAACTACACAGAGTTGCATGTTTCTACACTTTGCAATGGGTAAACAATGTGCCTGCAAAAGACTCCACAACGGATAGAGAACTCATGCAATATCTGAGCCATGAGATCCAGTGCAAAACTGCTCTGGTCTCAGTTATTCAAATTTTTGGGGCCTAATTGATGACTCTGGTACTAAAGCGTGGCAGCTGGAGTTTGTATTTTTACAGCATAATCCTATCTTTGTATTCTGCAGCCAACACGCTGCTGCATGATTTACATGTTTTAGCTCATCAATTACAGTGCAATTACTTAGATGAACACTTTTTTATGTGTTTTACTATTTGACATGAAGTCACCCCAATAACGTAATTTCAGTTCTTACATTCCATCTAAGTAAGCCTTATCTACGGTTTATCTTCTGCATTTGTTTACTCCTGATTCCATTGTTCTGCAAACCCTCACATGATTCATTACTCTGATTAATAAGCCTATCACGTGAAACCAAAATTCTGTAACGTTGCGTAGCAAGACTCATTGCCTGTTTGAGGTTGTGTCCTGGACACAAAATTCAGCTGCAAGATCTTCTTTTCTGTCTCCTCTTTATGTTTCCTGTTCTCTTTTTCTCCAATTTAAAAAAAAAAAAAAAACAATGAGAGAGGGATTTCCAAAATACATTATGCACGACAAACATTGTTTTGTAATGAAAACAAACAGAGACAATGGCAGAAGTCAGGGTGTGTTGCACATCATCAGGACTTCAGTCAAAGTGCATTACTCACAGGGTATACATTTGTTTTGTGCTGCAAGTATAGAATCCCAGGCAGCCGTAAATGCTGGTTTCAATGCCTGTCATTTCATAAAACAATCAGTGACTGACAAAACTCTCTGAACTCCATACTAAAATAATTTTTTTTTTTAAATTTGTGTTTGCTTTTAGTTTCACACAGTCTGGCTCTTAAATGTCAATGGAAATACCCATGGATGAAGTTAAAAGAAATAAATGGCAATGATCCCATCATCGACTCACTCATCAAAGATATCTTTACTGCAACTTCACAGTGTTGCAGATTCATACTTTCTCAGAACATCTGCACCATATACATATAAAAGTGTCTTGGATCTGCCTAGAGGGTAACTGAGAAATACTTTAATAAACACTGACCTCAATTTTTTTGCAGCATTGGATTTTTACCCCGGCCTAAAAAGAGTCAGAACAGCTCATTCAGGACTCAGTGCGTTCATGCTGCTAGTGTTTTGGCTGCTGCAGGTCATAGCGGTGATAAATCTGTGGAAGTTAGCCTTGGTAATGGACTCCAGAAGGGGCCTGGGAGTTAAACAGTGATGAGCAATGGAAACTGTGGTCAGAAAGAGAGCAGCTGGAACCCTTAAACAGGCGTGGACTAGATGAGAGGAAGGAAACAGCCGAACTGTTCTGAGGCCCAGAGATGGGTCTATTTTCGGAGAAGGCTGGAGGGGAGCCCGGCCAAGTGGCGGTGAAACAGCACATGTGGCTTCAGGCTGACTGCTGAAGAAGAAGCGGAGCGAGGCTCCGCGAGAGAACAAGAGCGAAGATGAATTGCTTGTAGGGAATCCGTGTTAACTCCAAAAACTAGTTTTTAATGCAGGGTGTGCCTTGACAGTTTGTGTGAAACGTTAAGCGGAGCTACACTGGTGGTGCTGGAAAAAGACATGTGGTAAACCACCATTGCATAATCCTCCAGAGACATGGTTAGAAGCTAGCAAAGCCTAAGGAAAAAAACTATAGAGAAAAAAAAAAGAGCCTGATGCTTTTCTGTCATTACAATCAGCCTCTTAGGTTCTGTCTACTTTTTTTGACCTCTGACCTGAAAATGATCCACAATTAATGCCATTTGTTGAACACAACAGACTCTTTGTGAGCATGCAGGAGAAATAGCTCACACATTGATATGTATATTAGCCTCTGTGGACTTGGTCTCCAGTGGATTTGAACAATACTTATTGACAAGCAGTTGCTGCCACCAAAATTATTGTCTAAATAATTGATCTAATTGATCAGGCTCAATAGAAGTAAGCAAAACGACTCTTTTAATAGGTGGTGATGTTTCCTGGAAGTCGATACCGATTATTACTCTAAAGGGCTCCACTGTTCTTTTGGGGTCATGGATCAGTCGGCCTACAGTGTTTACATTTTAATCTGGCTTTTATTTGTGTTTTGAGTTCCAAACATTCTTGCTATGGGACTGCAGTCCCCCTCATCTGGCTTGTGTCTCGACAAAGAAAATAAATGATTCGGTGCCCGCACCAGCCAGGGTTGGAATGTCAAAGTTCAAGGGGTCGGCGCTGCAAGCAGCCAAATTAGGTTTGAGGACACCGAACGCTCAATTTCTCTCTATTTGATTACTGGCAATCCATGTGGGCTAGAAAATGAACAAACACGGCTTTCTGGTAAGTTTAGTGTTGGAGATTTTTTAGGGCAAATGTAGTAAACTTGTCACCTTTGGCATCTTATAATAAACCTTTCAACAGATCAGCCCTGCTTTCATTAAGGATTTCTGTTTAAACAAATGTAGTGACTGAAAAAAAAGACCTAGCATTCCTAGTGAGGCATCCTTCATAATGAAGTTCCTAACTAAGGTCATGTTGTGATGAAAAAGGAAAAAGTTATGTCTGATTTGGTCAGTTCTTGTAAATGACGATATACTTAATGATATTTTAGCTTAATATTTGTAAAACTGGCTGAGTTATAACAGTGTTTTCTGTTGGTTAAAGTTGGTTTGCTGTGGTGACCACTTTGAATTGGCTTGACCTTAGAAGTAAATCAGTTGTAAATGTACATCCAGTGATAACTTTCTGACAGTTTCATTAAAGTCCATCCACTGGCTCATGGGATATCTTGCTACAGATAAACGAACACACAAATCAATGATGAACTGCACTGGGATGCTTTTGTAAAGCGAACGATTTGGCATTTTTCTGTCTCTCAACAAAAGAAAAACAGTTTATTTTTTAACTAAGGACTTTTCTGTTTTTTTTTAATTTTTTTATTTTATTTAAGGCAGTAGTAAGCTCATAATAAATGAATCCCTTTTCAAACATGAAAAAGGATTCTAAGGTTCTTGAAGTAAACAAATTAGACTTGCTTCAGATGGCACAATAGTTTTCAGTAATTGGAAATGATAAAGAAAGTCCTTGATATGATCATGGCTTCAGCGTGTCTCGAGCCCAGTATGAAGGGAAACCTGCAGCTTCGCTTCAAAATCTCAATCTCATTAGAAATCTTCACAGCAAAACCTTTTAGAGAAAGCTGCCGTTGGCTGAGTAAACAGTTACAATTTGGCACAAAACAAACACTGTGGATGCCTGACTAAAACAAGCTGCCAGCATCTCTTTCCCTCTCTTTGTGTGTGTGTGTGTGTGTACATGATGGAAAGCAGGGAGCCGAGGAGACTCTCTGGTGGAAATAATGAATATAAAGTCATGCATTATAGATCTGCAGGTGAATTTATTTATTCTCCCGCAAAAGTCGGAAATGTAAGCCAGCCCAATCAATGCGGGCGAGTTCATCTCTGTCCACCTAATCATTGGCTAATGGCTACTATCAATTGTTTGCCCACGGCTTCTGCCTTCGACAATCCCGCAATTAAAGTCAACAAGCACATACTGTACTGCCGATTAAAGGTGCTTTAGCAAGAGAATCCAGGTAAATGTATTGATTCGCTTCTGCATAGCAAATTGGATTTATTACACACTGTTAGACATGTTTGTATATTTCTAATCATTCTGTAATTTATCAAAAATGATGGGAGCCAGTAGACGCTTTTTTTATGCTGCAAAGATTAAAAATCATTCAAATAAGAACGAATAACAAAGTTATGCTGCACGTCTTGTTTGTGGTGTGTGGCTGGCATGTCCAACAGACTTAACAACAGCTTGCACTTTTTGAACGTCTTACTTCTTTATTTATTTGCTCGCGAGCCAGCCCTGCACCCACATCCACTGACAAATGCAACACAATACAAAGGAATACTCGCTTTTGGAGCGTTCTTATTTATTCATGATGCCCTGGAGTCTGCCTGTCCATTCCACACATTATTTTAATGTTTCTGTTTCACAGTGTCTCGATGGGGGACACTGGTCCAACTGCAAGTCCAGATTACAAAAACAGGAGCTGGTAGTGCTTGTATGGGAGGGGAGGTGGGTTTGTGTGTGTTCATATGCACATCTGCGTAAATATAATGCAACTGTGTGCAGTCTTTGTTGTGGTTGATTCCTGCAGAATGTACCGAAATTATTCAATATTAAAGGGCCTGGCATTTCGTGAAGAAATTCATGTCACCCGCTGCCTTTAATGCCAGAGTTTTAAATTAGGATGATTTGATCTTGACAAGGGAGGATGATATAAGTGTTTTGGTCAAACATCGTAAAAGATGCTGTGCACAATTTCAAGCAAAATCTTGCAAGATGTGTTAGCTCTCAGAGTATGTGTTGAAGATGAGACTCAGCTACTACCACACTAAGTTTTAGCTAAATATTTGTCACATTGACTGGTTTATAACCATTTGTCTGCATTTGTCTTCATGATTAGCTGTGGCAAGCCAACTTGAATTGTTTGCTCCAAATGTTAATCAGTTATAAATGTACATCCAATGATTACTTTCTGATAGTTTTATTAAAATCTGTCAAGTGGTTTATGAGATATTTTGCTAACAGACAAACATAACTGACTCCAGTAGTTAATGGCAATGTTTTAAAAATAAATCTCACATAATCAGTTTGTGCTTAGAAAGGCTAGGGATCAGTCTCAGCTACGACCACACCAAATTTTAGCTCCGTGTCTGTAGAATTAACTGAGTTTTAGTAATTATTTTGGTTTGCCAAGTTTGCTTAGCTGTGGCAGCCATCTTGATAGGGGTTGACTCCAAAAGGTAATCAGTTGTAGATGAGTACCCAATGATTACTTTATAAGAGTTTCATTCAAATCTGTCCAGTGGTTCATGAGCTATTTTGCTAAAGGTACGGGTAAACAAACACACACACATACATACGAATACTTGCCAAAACATCATTCCTCTGCCTTTGTCTTTAGCAGTGGCTGATACTAAAAAAGATAAAAATCCATTCATCCTGGCGACCTTACATCACCATTGCCTATAATAATATTTGATAGGGGCTGGTCAGCACACACCTATTCATCACAATATAGTATTCTCCCCACAGTCTGCGCTTGTCTCACACTGACAAGCTTGCATCACCCTGTGGGGTCAGTGGGGTCTCCCATCACTGTCCAACCATCTAGTCCGTCTGACGCAAATCCTATAGAATCGCCTCCCTTCAACTTGACCATGCATCCCCTCTTGACACTGCCAGCATGCCTGCAGCTCTCTGGCAACAATATCACCTATAGAATCAATCTGAGCGCCGCGTTTTCGGGGCCGATGGAAGCTGATGATCACTGCTTTCATGTCACGGCCTTTCATAAATTGTGACCTTTTTAGTATTGGCATGCTCCATTACTAGAAGAGACAGTATGATTCTCTCCGGTGGGTGTAGTGTGAGAGGCTGGGAGTGTGAGGGGCGAGCCGGCTCAGTGTCACAGGTGTCAATACAGCTGCTCCTTATTGACTGTAAAGCTCCTATGGACCTCCGAAATGAAATCGGAGATGACAGGACCCTGCCTTTGATGCCGACCTTACGCCTCATCTTAGAAATATGTAATTGGGGCCCCTTCAGGGAATCCTTTTTATTGAGAAATAGAAAAAAAGTGTCTCTTAGGTTTTTCAGGGAGAAAAATGAGAAGACTGTTACTGTGTTGTCACACAATACTTCTTCCAACATATTTAAAAAGGAGACGTCCAACAAGCTGCAGTGCTGGTTGTGTTTCATGCACTTGTGGGCCTTTCCAGTTTTAATCTTTTCTCTCAGATGCTCAAAGCACTTTGGGTTTTCGGGAGAAGGCAGCAGCAAAGTACTTCAGCTTGTTAAAATTGACCATAAACAGTCCATTGTTTTAAGAGGGCCAGAGACAGTCATTTGATACTGGCACTATAATGCCTCGTCGTCCCTTAGCTATTCTGTTATTTCACTCTAGTTTTACACATGGGGCTCTGCAGATGAAGTATTTCCAGTATAAAGCAAGCATGCTTTGGAGAAATGTGTATTGAGCTAGTTTTTTTTTCTTTACACAAGAGGAAATGTCAGGAGTTCATTTGAAAGAAGTCAAAGAACAGTTTCAGCATGTATCAAAAAACTCCAAGAAAAATGCCTTATTTATTGCAAGACATTTTTATTTTTTATTTTTTTGCATTTTTTGTGATGAAAGCAAGCATTACTTGAAGAAATGCATATCACCCACTGCATCTGATGACAGTGTTTTAGACTAATATTATTTAATGTTGAGGAATGACATGCTCAGGAGTTTTTGCCCATTAGATTAAACCCTGAAATGGACATTATTCACAACCTGTGTGTCGAGTATGTGTTGTTAGTGACTCTCAGCTACAGTCACACCACATTTTAGCTCAGAATCTATAAAACTGACTGAGTCACAGCTATTTTTGTGCAAGATAATCTCAATTAGCTGAGCTGAGCATTTTGAATTGGTTTGAGTTCAAACCTTATTCATTTGTAGAGGTCGATCAAATGATTACTTCCTCAAAGTTTTATTGAAATTTGTCCAGTGGTTCATGAAATATATTGCTAACAGACAAACAGAGTTAACTACAACAGTTACTGTCAAAGTTTTAAGCAAAGTTAATATGCAAAGTATTGTGCTTGAAATACCTGTTGGGGACAATGATCAGAGACTACCACACCAAATTCTGGCCCAGTATCTGTAAAATTGGCTGAGTCGTGGCCATTTTTGTGCTTTCTAAGTTCTGTTGGCTGTGGCAGCCATCTTAAATTGGGATGACTCAAAAAGTTAATCAGTTGTAAATATACATTCAATGATTAATTATTGAAAATTTTATTTAAATCTATCCAGTGGTTTACAAGATATTTTGCTTGCAGTCAGGCGGAGTTGACTTCATTAGTTAATGGCAAAGTTTTAAACACAGATCTCAAGCGATCAGTTAGCCCTCAGATTATCACTTGAGGATCAGCCTGAGCTACTACCACGCCAAAATTTATCTCAATATCTGTAAAATTAACTGAGCTCTAGCCATTGTTGTGTTTGCTAAAATTGCTTTGCTGTGGTGGCCATCTTGAATTGAATTGACTTCATAAGTTAATCCGTTGCAGATGTGCATCCAGTGATTACTTTCTGAAAGTTTTAATGAAATTCTTTTAGAGATTTATGAGATATTGTGCTAAAGAAACAGACAACCCCCCACACAGACATGTGTAAAAACATTTTCACTCCTCCTTTGGCTTCGGTGGCGGGCGATAAAGATAAAAGAGGTGGTGTCTTCAGGGCCCCACCTGCTTCTGCTACAACTCGGCTCCTCCACACCCTCCTTAATGCAGCCTGTCGTCATATTCCCTGACAGCAGTGTGATGTGTTCTCAGCATGCTCCTTTACGCGCACATGTCAGTGCGGCTGAATGAGTCACCCGAACTGACAGCAGATGGTGCTCTTCAAGTATGAGAGGCCCGATCCTTCCGCTCAACCCGCTCTCCATGCAATCTATCATTCTTTTTCCCCTTCTCTGCCTTCCCCCCACCAAACCGCTGAGGGGATTCTGGACCACCATCCTCTGTGCCATCATTTACCTGTGTGCAAGAGAATGTCAGCCTGCTCAGCCTTGGGCTTTTTATCCAGGGAGTTAGCGGCAGCGAGTCAACGTGCAGGTTAGACAGGGATCCACGGGGGGCCTCTTAATGATGTGCTTCAGTGATAAACCTGGGAAGTCAGACTGACTGTAAATTGTCTGTGAGGTTGGAGAAGCAAAAACTGAACTGGCACATTGTGGACACCACTGGAAGAAAGCAAAGAAAAAAAAAACCTGAAGTTCAGTGCTTTAAAAAATTGCCTTAAAAAAAGATAAAGAAAAGTCTTCGTGCAGCAGGAACATTATTAAAATACATTCTAATAAGAAAGAGTATACTTATTGCCTTCTGCTGAAAGAAAAAGAATAAACAAGTTTCTTGTTTAAAACAAGTTTCAGTATCCGCTGAGCCTGCTCTGATTTTAAGTGGCCTTCCACTTAGTAGTCGAGTTGCTGTCGATCCTAGGTGCTTGATTTTATACCAAGGAAGTAATTGGAACACCTGAATTCTGTGATTTGGATTTGTGAGTGAATACTTTTATCAATGTAGTGTAGTTGTTCACAATTTCCCTGTAAATTCAATATGCCAAAGTGTTGGCACGAGCCAATCAGGTATATTGCAGTGATTAGATTAAAATCCGATTTTTTTCGTCAACTCAGCAGAGCCATACTGGTAGTCAATTAAGATCTGTCATAATGTGATGGAGGACAGTTTGTAATGATCCCCAGCACTGCTAAAATGTATGACACGCTGCTACTAAAAGGGTCACTGCTGTAACCTTGATTCACCAAAGGCTTTAAACACACAATCTGCTGGTTTCAGCATTTATATGCAATATTTCTCGCAGTCTCCGAGTGAAATGTCAATGAAATGTGTCTGCAGGCGCCTGTGCAGACACTTCTCCCCACAGTTCCCATTTTCTCACACGATTGAAATCAATGCTGAAGTAATTCACATATTTATTAAGAAAACATGTCCGTACATTTCAACCTGTTTGTAAATTAGCAAACAGAATATTATGTTTCGAGATCTGACCGAGTGATGGGCAGTTCTGGACACTTTTTTTTACCACTCAGTTCTACCTAATACTCATCAATCAAAACAGTCAAAATGAATTGATTGTTTCCTGGATTAAATCAGAGTTATATTACAAATCAAAGCTGTTACAGTGAAGCAGTTTGTGATCCAGTGTGGTGACTGTGCGACGCATGCCATTCATCCCAGTTAATTCCATTATTTGAGCAATTTTTTGTTTTTCACAGCATGTCTCTATGTTTCCTTTTACCACCTGAAGTGCTCTTACAAACCACCTCTGCATGAACCCCTGTCAACCTGGGAATGGCAAATTGTGAATACACAATTATTTGATCATTTCAGCCTTGTGTCCACTTAGAAACTGTATTTCAGGAGCCTAATTGGTATTTTTGTAAACCAGGTTTCAAAGTGGAAAAGAAATCTTAAAACTTTACCTTTGTGTTTTTCTGTGGACAGCCTAAATGCAACCTTTTGAAAACGGTGATGTCATAGACCCATCTCTAATCGAATCTGCAACCCCGACCATGACAGACGTAACAACAGTAAAGACAGATCATTCTTGCGTTTGTGTTGCAGATGTCAGCTGCTCATCTACAGCAAAACCTTCATTTTATTGTATTACTTCAATGAGCAGGCAAGGCTGATGAACAATAACATTGCTTCAGATAGAACATCACAAAACCCTCTTGTTATTGTACCAAAGAATCTGAGGCCTAAAGGATTTTATCACTTTACTGACCTGTCAGCAATACTAAAGCAAACATTGCAGAAAAAGATCTATGATATTTGAACATTGTGAGAAAAACATTTCCCTCCTGCCATCCCTCGTTGGACACTGTACCTGAAAGTGTCCATTTTGTCTGTGCTTTTGGACTGATACTATTCCATGTCAAAAGTAGTTTAAAGGTAGTCATCCTAACTATGAAATTAAACATAAAAAAGATATCTTGAACTATATCAAATAGTGCAGTTTCCAAATACATTGATATGCAGTTCTAAAATGTGGTCCCAGTATAAACAAAATGCTCAGCTGAATTCACCAGAAGCTTATTTGCATATTTTACTCAACAAATCTGAGGAGAAATATGTGCCAGCACATTGGAATTGTTTGACAAATTGCGATTCCATGGACGGCGACCTGTTTTCAGTCACTTCGGCTGTTTCCATAGGTAAACAAACACATGTGGTAGTTGGCAGCCGGTTACAAACTTTGCTTATGAATTTTAAATTTAAAGACAAATTAACATTCAGAGAAACAGTGCCACGCTTACCCGGATGTTTTTAGAAATGTCAAATTAAAAAAAAGACTGTTTTGCACAGACAGTGTCACCATGTGGATGGGGCCTGAGAATGAACTTTGTTTTCTGTTTTGTGTGTGAGAATGCAGGTACTTTTAGGGACCACGTCAGACTGTGTGACTACATCTCTGCATAATCTGGGTGACACATACAGTGTGTGAGTGGGTCAAGAATGATGTCATCAGAAATGCTCACCATGTCATTGCTCAGTCCTCGTGATTTTTGCACCAAATTAATGCTGAGAACCACTGACACTCTCCGTATCAAGTTCTCAGCCAAACTGGCACTACGGAACCACGCTCTGCTGGAGATGTAGTGTCTTCCTCAGTTGACCTCTACTGGCTTCATCACTGGGGAGTCATAAAAGCCCTGTGAGCAGTGGGTCCTTTTCTGTGAGCTAAATCTGCCTCCGACAGGTGCTACAGAGCACGCCTCAGTGCACCAAAACAGCTGGGGCTGGTCATCAGTGCTCACTGGAGATGACATCACCTGACAAGTGTTCATCTGACTCATCTCCCGCTCTCTGGCTTCATCTCAAGCTCCCGACACATGCTTCACCTCCAGGGCACTCACACAGGACATGAGGCTGAGCTCTGTGACTGCGGGCGCACAACTCAAGAGCACGCGAAGAAGGAAATGAGGTAATGCAGTCTCAGTCATTATTGAGAGGTGTGATGCTTTGCCTCATTGCATCAGTAGCACTTTAATATCTCAGAGTAGAATGCTGCATGATGTATCATATATTAGGCCAGTTAGGAAGAAAATACGGCGAACACAAAGGCCAATTAAACTTGAGGAGTCAAGAGTAGGAACAAAGCTATTTCACTTTAGAGCGGAGGGCTGTGAATCAGGAAAGGTCCGTCTCTGCTTAGGACATAAAAGGACGATCTTTTTAATTGCCGGGCGTAAAATCTGCAGTATAATATTCTCACCCCTGTATTTTACAGGATTGGAGTCATATGATTTTCTTGAGGTGACTGTATAATGCTGGGACAGAGGGGAGGATGAAGGTGATCTGAATGTATGGGTTCCTGTAAGTCCCTGAAAAAAGCAATCAGTTAATTTGGTATTTTACACATTAATTTATTTCAGTGGAAGGTGAACCAGATGGAACTAAATATTACTTCTGATGAAACTACCCAATATGTCATTTTTAATGTTGTGTTGCTAACGATGCAGACAACATTCAGAAAGGAAAAGGCAGAGGATAATGCTTTTGCATGCATCTGTGCGTTTGTGTCTGACTAACCCCAAAATACCTCATGAACCACTGGAAAAATTTTATTGAAGCCTGCAAAAAGTAACAATTGTATCCACGTCTACAACTGATTAGGATTTTCAGTCAACTCAATTCAAGATAGCTGCTACAGCCAACATATCTTAAAAACACAACTCATACTTTGAACACTAATGACTGCAAAAAAACTTAGTTTACATATTTGCCATTAACCTTTTGAAGTTGACATTGTTAGTAAAATATCTCCTGACCCACTGGATGGATTTTCTGGAAACTTTCAGAAAGTAGTCATTGAATGTACGTCTACGTCTGATAAACTTCTGGAGTCAATTCAGTTGAAGATGATCGCCACAGCTAATCAACATTATCCAACACAAACTCAGTCAACTTTACAGATATTGAGATCTGATCTGGTGGTAGCTGCGAGTCTTTGACAACACCTAGTATGACATTTTACGATGATGCACGAGATTGCGCAAAATCAAGGTTTGACCAAAACGGCTATTAATTTGTCATGTCTCTGTCTAAAACTCTTACATGAACAGCAGTGCAAGTGACATAAAGACAATTTTCATGCCAGAGTTTTTGTAATCCTCCAAAACTTTTTTTTTTTAGCAAAATTACTATAACATGCATGACAATAGTGCATGTTTAATATGAATAAAGAGGTGTGCATATAAAAGGAAAGAATATGTAACAGTGATGACTGACAGAGGGATGCTTTTGGTAAAGATGATGCCTCATGAAACTGCAGAGTTGATATTATTACATTGGTTCTTATGGTTGTCTTCTCCGTGGCGCATCTGATAAGTGCATGCTGCACAAACAGCATTACATCATCCCCGCTCCTTCCTGGCAAAGTGAGCCGATGCACGATGAGATCAGAG